>NC_026000.2:65305455-65324499 GCF_000442705.2 Elaeis guineensis
AATAAGTATGGGATAGAATTACCATGAAAGAAGAGAAGGGAGAGAGAGGCGTGAGAAGGATTTCTACATGAGATAGAATTACCATCACTTATGACAATCACTTTGTACCCAATCCCTCACCCACATGGGATGCCCCAAACTAGCACCATTCTAGGTATTGATCGGCCCATATGAGAGAAGAATCCCAGTACAAGAAGAATTTTTTGAAAATTATGTCCTAAAGCCAATCGTTTGACGATTGTGCTAATTATAAATGTATATGAATTGATAGATAATAAAATTATTTGATATTTTTCATCACAAAGTTACATCTTCTGACGAACTCCTATATTGTGATGAAGTTCTTAGAACTATTTTGATCAATAAAAGAAGATTTATCATATAATCCTTAAATTGGTTCACGATCAAATGATACGCTATTACTAGGACGATAGCGATATCAAGTATAGGTCATTGTGTGCTATATGCATTCGTTATCATCATAACCAAATGATGTGAAGATACTGATATGGCATGCAGGTGAAATGTAAGAGTATAACATCACTAAACGTGATCAACTGCAGAGCACTTTGCTGTCAAAGGTAGCTCACGAAGGGTATAGGTATAAATTTCCTCTGACCTGAGATCACCACGGTGACTTGCAAGCAACTCACTATACTTTGATGCTGGACTAACTGAGTTTCTAATTCAGCGATGAAAAGTTTTTGGATATAGTCAAGTACTTGTCAAGTTGGTGTATGAGTCAAGATGGGATTAATCCCTCCGAACTAGTAGGAGTTAATGTACCAATGTATTTCAATTTAGCAAAATCTGGATCCAGATAATCCATGTGATAGATTTGAAAAAGATTGAAATACAATATAGATAACTTATCTAGGATTGACAGTTAAATCTTAGGTCATCCTCAGCATTAGGGTCAAAGAGATGAATTATACAGTAACCATACGCCAATAGATTCTTGAATATTGCTTCGCCTTCATTCGATCTATCTGAACATTGGGTCACCATTGTTAGATGGTTACATCAATTGGTCCAAAAAATTATTCTTATGCTATTAGTTTAGGTTCAAACCTATAGGATCACACTCAAAAGAAGTTTCTGACTAATCATATAGCTGATCAATGATTGAAAATCGTTCAAGGGCTTAATCATCAATTCAATTGATGGTTAACCTTATGCCAAATTGTAATAAATTAATTCATCAAATATTAATAAATTAATAAATAATTAATTAGTAATTAATTATTGATTAACTTAATTTAATTAAATAAATAAAAAATTAAATTGAATTAGATTCAATTAGATTGGATCGATTAGGTTATGAGATGACCTAATCGCTAGGGAGAATTATCTCTGATTTGATCAGAACTTTGGTTCAAGCAATTCTTAATTTGATTAAAATTTGATTTAAAATTTATGAATCTAATTTGATTATATTTTATATATTTTATTTAGGCTAAACCAGATATGATTTGGTTTGATTCAAATAAGAAAATTAAGAGTCCTTATTGGAATAGGACTCTTCTCCCATGCCCTCCTACTTTGATGCCATATATCCTCATGCACAAATGTTTTTGCATGAGATTTTTTTACATCAAAGAGTTCTTTCCTTCTCTATCTCACATTCAAATTTGGATAGGATCAGGTTAAATAGTATGTTCAAATCTGATTTAAATATGATACCATATAGATAATGTTTGACATTATCTAGGACTTTGCCGCCAACTTTTTTTTTTTCTTATATTTTCAATATTTTGAGGATATTTTTCATAAAAAATCAATTGATAATTGATTTACTATAAAAAAATATGAAAAGGGGCATCCCATATTTTTTGATATGTTTTGGTATGAATTTTTGAGTAGGGGCGACAACACATCAAAAGTCCATGATCTCTAGGACTCTTCACCCCACCTCCTTACACATTGAATTAAAAGGAGTTTTATTTTATTCTTTTGCCTATAAGAGACCTGAGAGAGAGGCCTTCATGTTGAAAGAAGTTGGAAATAGGTTCATGGTGTGAAAAAGAAGAAGAGAGTCCTTTTTTGGGGTGTGCATAAAATCTATTTTCTAAGATTTTATACCTTTGGATTTGGAAAAAGAAAAAAAATAAGAAAAAATTATTTTCCTCTTCATCTTTCTTCCACCTCTTAATCTCTTCTAGAAGTCCATCTTTAACTCTAGAAAGATTTTAGTGATTTGAAGAAAAGATTTAGATCAGCTAAAAAGAAGGTCTTCACAGAGCTAGCACTCCCGAGAAGATCAATTAGATCGGGGCTTCGAGTGAACTTTTCATAGAGGTCGGACATGGGTGCGGCTATGAGCAACCAGCAAAAACTTCTCTACTATATCTTTCAGCAGTGTATTCATCGATCCATGCTCAGGTATTGAGTTTTGAACTCAGATTAAAAGTAGATGTGATCTACTACTCACATGCATGCATGCTGATTTTATCTTCAGTATTTTTCAGATTTTATATACAATATATTATATTATAGATCCTAGAGTAGGTTGATTTGATGATTAGATCATATACATGTTAGATTAATTTGATTAATTTAATTATTTTCATTATAATTTACTCAAAAAAATTTTGAAATACATGCATGAAATCACCTATATTTTTCAACAGTGGTATCAGAGCCTAGGTTCATTATGATATGATTTATGTGCATATTAAATCTAAAATTTAATTTTATTTAGATTTGATATGTGATATTTAAATCTAAATTTAATTAATGATGGATCATAAACTGATATAAGGTTATCCTGCTGTAGGATTTACCTCTTATAGTGAAAAAATTATCCTAATTTATGCTGATCTTTGATAAAATCTAATTTTATATCATACATGTGATACATATGATCTGATTTAGATGTGATCTAAAGTTTAATAAGATCTGATATAATTTAGATTAGATTTAAATTCATACATATGTGATATGTGATTAGATTAGATGATCCGATTAGAAAGTACTTGGGTTGGGTTGATCGCCAGACTGTTCGGTCATAGGAGCAAGAAAGATTTAAAGACCCTCTCTTTCCATTCGATGGAGTGCTCTTATGGCGTGTAGGGGTGCCATATGATTAGATCTCATGAAGAAGAACATGAAAGGAAGAACTTATTTTTCTGCAAAACTTTAGATCTTGAAACCCTAGATTTGTTGTATGTGATATAAAAGTTGTATGAAAAATAAAGCATCTAATCTATATGATTATAATTATTTTAATCATGATAAAATAAAATCTCAAATCATAAAAATTTTAGATGTAATCTAAAAGTATTATGATTGATTTTATTTTAGTGGTATGTAAGAATTTTCAGATCTGAAACTCCTTAAATCATGCTCACACAATTACTGAGCTGACCCATTTTGAACTGAATTGACTCAGCTCCATTGTGTAGCCAGCTCAATATTGATTGAGTCGATACAGTTTTAGAATAAAAAATTTTTACATAAAATTTATTATAAATTATTTATAAAATAAAAAAATTGAAATTATTTCAAACCATAACCTAAATCCATGTTGAAGCTGAAACTTAATTGAGAATTGTGTGAAGAATCGATTAGATCTAGAATTATGAATTAAAGATCTAATGACATTACATAAAATATGAGGATATAGGTTAGCTTAAATCAGATATTTTTAATTGGATTAGACTAAGATTAGAATCAAAAAATTAATTGACCATGTAAAAAAATTGATTAAGTCTAATTAAATATTGAATTAAATTAATCAAATTTCTCTAATATAATAGTTATAGATGGTCAAGTCTATATCTTTGATTAGACCAAATGGACCTTGATTGTGGCTCAGTGGTTGAATCCGAATCATTAGGTTGGTTAAATCAAAACTAATTAATCAATTGGTGTCTAAAATAAGTTTGACATTTCGAACGATAGTTTTTAATTGAGAGCGGCTTTTCTGACCATTTCGATGGTGTCTAAGATAAGCTTAGTAGACCCTCCTATCAATTTTATTTATCTGACCAATTTGATGAATTATGTTTTGATTAGACTGCTAAGTGATTCGAGTTAATCCATGCCATTAAGGTTGATCAGTGTGACTGATCTAGGTGCCAGTTCAACCAGCATGATCTTAATCCAATTCAATGACTTGATGAAGTCAGTGAGAAGATTGTAGTTTACTGATTGATCTCTTCTCTTCTTTTGACTCATAAATTAAATCTTCTAAATTATTAGATCCATAAAATAAGCTAGTTATGGAGATAACTAGATCATAGCCTCCCATTAAGTTAGATGATAATGGATCCATTAGTATGATGGTCATTCGAGGCCCAAAGGCCTAGTGTTCATCTGCTATTGAAATTATCATTCATAATATGACGACTTAATTGAGTCTCTCTGTTAAGTGATCAGGTTAGCCGACCAAAATCGAATCTAATTATTTGGTAGTTGGATTCGTAAGTATGATCATGTTAATGGTTGGACCTAATCAGAACTTTCAGTAGAGGTCCATCGCTTACTGAAATGAAACCTAGGGTGAAATTAATTATTAAAAATTATTTGATGAAATAATTGGTTAAGAACCTATCCATAGATGTACATAGGTAAGCCGGCCAAAGTCGGACTTGTGTGCAGTCTGTGTGGATTCTAGTATCTACTAAAGAATTAGAGTAATTTTTCAGATTGGAGATAGAGGCTACCAATTCGACTAAAATAATGGAAGAACCTTTAGGCTAAAGTCTAAGTCTTTAGGCTTAATCAATTCATAAACATAGAGGTCTTGAGTTTTATCTTTCAGTTATGGCTAGATGTCCGTTACTCCATTCACTGTTTGACAGTGACTTATTTATAGGACTCAATTTCGATAGATAGTATCGAAAGTTGCAAATAGTTCTAGAACATGAATGGATCCTACATATGATTATAGATCTAGCACCTGAAGTTCTCACGTCCAGCACATATGATGAGATCAAAGACACTTATCAGAAGTGGCCAAATGATCGTATCACCATGTGTTGTATTTTAAGAGCAGCAAAGAACAAAATTTTAGTTGTAAATTTATTGATGCTCAGTAGGAGGAAATCCTTCAAATATTGAAGTTCTTTTTCACCCCTGAAGATATATTTTCACTAGGACAACAATCTTTTGAGAAAGAAAAAAAAGGTGCAAAAGAGTTGTGCTTGGGCTAATGAGTCTGAACTGATAAAAGAGTCTAAGATTAACCTAGTCTGACAAAGTCTTTTGATCCGAATAGACTAAGAAAGAGAAATCAAAAAAAGATTGCTGGACAAGGTGATTATATGATAACACCTTGTGATTTCTCTATCTATGATACTACTACCTCGGTATTGGATATCAAAAGTTCATGCAAATTATTGCAATGACTTCAGATTAGTAGAAAGTTTGAAAATAGCAAGAGATTTCTGAATGTTGAAGATAAAAGTTATGTTCCAATCTTGATTTTAGAAATTCTCAAGCAAATTTTTAATTCTAATAATGTCATTTTAGTGATTGTCACTATTGTCTAATGATTTTTGTGATATCATTGTGAATAATGTCAAAATCATGTGAACAACTGAAAAATGATATTTACAAATAATCATAGCTTGTTAGTGTACTGTACACAATAAACAAACTCCTTAGAGTAGATAATGTCATGGAAGCCTACCTTTGATAATTTAGGCTCGATCATTTAACAAGAATAGGATCAACAGAAGATAATTTTTGAAGTCAATAATTATGAATCATTATCAATCTATCAATGCTATCTTCTTAATAAGATAACCAAGTCACCTTTTGTCGGAAAAGGTGAACAAACCAATGATGTTCCGAATCTAATACATACTAATGTATTGGATCTACGAACATATTTACCATAAATTTGAATTATTTAAAATATTCAAATAATTTCATAATAAGATAGAAAAATAAACTAAGAAAAGTATTGAAACTCTTTAGTCAGACCAAAGAGGAGAATGTCCTTCCAGTAAATTTTTGGATGTATCTAAAGAGAATAGGATTCTCTCTTATTGAAATTGACTATGTTAGGCATAATTCAATCCATAATAAAATTAACAAGTCTGCCAGTCTTCTTTTAAGATTATACTTTTGAGACTGCTTGTTATGTTCTAAACTGGATTTTGAATTAATCAGTCGCAATAACTCCATATGAGATATGGACTAGGCGTAAGCCGATACTTTCTTACCTTAGAGTTTGAGAGTGTTCAGTTTATGTCGAGCACAGATCGATTAGCTTGGATTTCATTCCTATATATATTATTTTGTAGGGTATTTCAAAGAATCTAGGAGATATAACTTCTACCTTGCTAAAGAACAAAAGTTGTTCGGTATTCTTTTTAAAAAAAAGAGTCCCTTGGTGAAGGTACTGATACCTTTAATGTGAAACTTATAAAGTTCGATAGGTAGAAGAACTGATACAATCTAGTAAACCCATAGAATCGGATTTGATTAAATCAAATTTGAAATCTGTTGTAAAAGCACCATTAAGGAGATTCGGTAGAGTACCACGTTCATTGGATAGATACTTCGATATCTAGGTTTGGGACGTGATCCTATTGAACTCGATGAGAACAATAGAGATTTGATCACCTATATGGATGCCATGCAGAGGTTCGACTCTGATTAATGGCTTGGAGCCATAAAGTCCGAAATTAAGTCTATGAAGGTCAATAGTATATGGACACCATTGATCCACTCGAAGGGATAAAATCTATAGGGTGTAAGTGGATCTTCAATAGGATCAAAGAGCGCAGATGAGAAGATGGAGACCTACAAAACTCATCTGGTTACCTAAGGATATTGTCAACATTATTGTATTGACGATAACGAGATATTTTCTCTTGTGGCAATGCTAAATATTTTGGAGTTGGAACATGTATTTTGATAAGTGATCAAAATACATGACTTCGTTTAGAACAAAAATAAATCCTACAAATACAAATGGATTAATAATTCTATTAGTGTATTTCTTATTTTGTATGTAAATGAAATTCTCTTAATTGAGAATGACATTTCTTATATTGCAAGGAATAAAGGTTTCGATGTTATTATTATTCTCCATAAAGGACTTTGAGAAAAGCATCCCTCATCCTAGGGATGAAGATTAGATTTAAGAGACTGCTTGAGTTTTTCCAGTCCAACATACATAGTATTTATGAGTAAAATTTATTCTATCATGTATACCATGTATGAGACTGGATATGGTATACTCAATAGGGTAATGAGTGGATACTTGCAAGATCTGGATGAGAATCATTGGAAGGTCATCCTTAAGTATTTGAAAAATATTAAGGATCAGTGGTTCGATTTTGGAGAATCTGACTTAAAACTTATAGAATATGACTTCAGTTTTTAGTTAAATATAATAATAGTAAGAACATATCAGAATATATCTTTATCTTAAATAATGGAGCAATCTACTGGAAAGGTTTCAAGTAGAGCAATACAGTCAATTAAATTGCGAGGCTGAATGCATTGCAGCATCCGATATTAGTAAAGAAGCTATGTGATTGTATAGGTTCACTGACAAGCTAGAGAGATACCCTCCGATGATGGTCCTACTATATTGTACAGTACCTAAGTCATAGCTCATGCCAAAGAGCCAAAGTCTCATTAGCTTATTAGGCATTTTGCATCGCTACCACCTTATTCAAAAAATATGTTAAGATGACGTCAATCTTTAGAAGATCGATGGAAAAGAGAACTTGACCAACCAATATACTAAAGTCTCAGTATCTAAGAGTTCTAAGATGATAAATCGAAGATGGATATATGATACTATACTGATTGGCTTCAGTCCAAATGGGAGTTGTTGGAAATTATGTCTTAAAGTCAATAGTTTGATGATTGTGATAATTATAAATGTATATGAATTAATAAATAATATAAGTTATTTGATATTTTTCATCACAAGATTACATCTTCTGACAAACTTCTATGTTGTGACGAAGTCCTTAGGACTACTTTGATCGATAAAAAAGATTTATCATGTAGTCCTTAAATTGGTTTGCGACTAAACGATACGCTATTACAAGAATGATAGCGATATCAAGTGTAGGTCGTTGTGTGCCATATGCATTGATTATTCTCGTAATCAAATGGTGTGGAGATACTGGTATGGCATGTAGATGAGATGTAGAAGTATATCATTATTGAACGTGATCAACTACGGAGCACTCTGCTGTCAAAGATAGCTCGTGAAGGGTATGGATATAAATGTCCCTTCGACTTGAGATCACCACGATGATTTGCAAGCAACTCACTATACTTTGATATCAGATAAATTGAGTTTCTAATTCAGTGATGGAAGATTTTTAGGTGCAGTCAATTACTTATCAAATCGGTGTGTGAGTCAAGATGGGATTGACCCCTCCAAATTAGTAGGAGTTAATGTATCAATGTATTTCAATTTAGCAAAACTTGAGCCCGGATAATCCATGTGATGGATTTGAAAAAGATTGAAATATAATATGGATGACTTATTTAGGATTGATAGTTAAATTTTAGGTCATCCTCGAGCATTATAGTCAAAGAGATGAGTTATACGGTAACTATACGCTAATAGATTTTTGAATGTTGCTTTACCTTTATTCGATCTATCCGAACGTTGGATCACCATTGTTAGATAGTTACATCGATTGATTCAGAAAGTTATTCCTGTACTATCGACTTAGATTTGAACCTATGAGGTCACACTCAAAAAAAATTTCTAACTGATCATGTGGCTGATCAACGATTGAGAATCATTTAAGGACTTAATCGTTAATTCGATTGATGGTTAACCTTATATAAAAATTATAATAAATTAATTCATCAAGTATTAGTAAATTAATAAAAATTAATTAATAATTAGATTGCTAATTAGCTCAATTTGATTGAGCAAAGAGGATTAAATTAAATCTAATTGAATTGAATTCAATTAGGTTTGATTGGATTAGGTTATGAGATGACCTAATCACTAAAGAAAAATTATCCCTGATTTGATCAAAACTTTGGTTCAAATAATTTTTAATTTGATTAAGATTTGATTAAAAATTTATGAACCTAATTTAATTGAATTTTATATATTTTATTTGGACTAAACCAAATGTGATTTGGTTTGGATTCAAATAAGAAAATTAAGAGTCCTTATTGGAATATGACTCTTTTCCCATGTGCCTCCCACTTTGATGCCATATATCCTCACGCACAAATAGTTTTTGCATAAAATTTTTTCACACTAAATAGTTCTTTCCCTTTTCTATCTCACATCCAAATTTAGATAGGATCAGATTTTAAATGGTATGTTCAAATCTGATTTGAAATAGGATACCATATAGATAATATTTGACATTATCTCTAAGACCTTGCCGCCAACTTATTTTTTTTTCTCCTTATATGTGTGACATTTTGAGAAAATTTTTTGTAAATATTTAGTTAGAGAATTGATTTATCATAAAAAAATATGGGAAGGGGTGTCCCATATTCTTTTGATATGTTTTGATGTGAATTTTTGAGTGGGGGCAATAACACATCAAGAGTCCATGATCTTTATGACTTTTCACCTCACCTCCTTACACGTTGAAATAAAAGGAGTTTTATTTCATTCTTATGCTTGTAAAAGATCTGAGAGAGAGGCTTTCATGTTGAAAGGAGTTGGGTATAGGTTCATGGTGTGAAAAAGAAGAAGAGAGTCCTTCTTCTTGGGGTGTGCGCAAAATCTATTTTCTAAGATTTTATACCTTTGGGTTTGGAAAGAGAAAAAAAATAAGAAAAAATTTATTTTCCTCTCTATCTTTCTTTCACCTCTTAATCTCCTCTAGAAGTCTATCTTCAATCTCTAAAAAGATTTCAAAGATTTGAAAAAAGATCTAGATCAATCAAGAAGAAGGTCTTCGCACAAGCTAGCACTTTCGAGAAAATCGATCAGATCGGAGCTTCGAGTGGACTTTCTGTAGAGGCCGAACACGTGTACGGCTGCAAGCAACTAGCAAAAACCCTCTCTACCATATCTCTCAGCAGTGACATTCATTGACCCATGCTCAGGTATCGAGTTCTGAACTCAAATTAGTAGATGTGATCTACTACTCACATGCATGCATGCTGATTTTATCTTCCATGTCTTTCAGATTTTATATGCAACATATCATGTTATAGATCCTAGAATAGGTTGATTTGATGATTAGATCATATGCATATTAGATTAATTTAATTAATCTAATTATCTTTCACTGTAATTTATTCAAAAAAATTTCAAAATATATGCACGAAATTACCTACATTTCTCAACATTTCTGATATTTTATCCAAAATGAGTCCGATTCGAATCCAATTCGAAGCTGGTTTGAAATAATTTCGAAAGACTGTTAATCTCAAACTCTTTAAAACTTTTATATCAAGTCTAACTTAGATTTTAGATCTAATTAGGCCTATTAATTCAAATCTAATCTGAAATTAATTAGCACTTAAATTTAATCTTTCATATGCTCCATGGATCATAGATCAAAAACTGTTCATCTCGAGAATCGAATCTGAACCTCATGTATAGTACTAGCTAGACATAGTCAACTCTTCAATCCCATTTGATCCATAACTTAATTCTCAATTGTTGCCCAGCTATGCAACCCAAGAGGGGGGGGTGAATTGGGTTTCTAAAAATTTTGAACTTAACTAATGACTTATAAAAAATATTTGTCAATAGCTAAATGAATGAAGAGAATAATCTTAATTTAAGATTAATTGCCAAAAGCAAGAATGCAAGGAAATAATGAAGAGTTAAAGAGAAGCAATTATGCACACCACAAACAAGAGGATTTATAGTGGTTCGGTGCCAACCTTGCACCTACATCCACTCCCCAAGCTCCTACTTGGGAATTTCAATCCACTAAATGTTGGGAAATGTGTCCCAAAAAGCCAATCGTCAAGCTGTTGACGGTTGAGCAACCAAGTATTGTAATTGATTTGTTAATAAATAAAATATATTTGGCATTTTCATCATAAGTTTTCATCTTCTAATGAACTCCGTTGTTATGATGAAGTCCTTAGGACTATTTAAGTTCGATAAAGAGAGGATTTATCGATTAGTCCTTAAAACTGTTCACGACCAAATGATAGGCTGTTAATAAGGACGACAGCTTCTATCAAGCATAGGTCGCTGTAGGCCATATGGGTTGGTTGTCCTCTTAACCAAGGAGTGTGGAGACACTGGTATGGCATACAGGTGAGATGTAAGGGTACATCGTCATTGAACGTGACCAACTCCAGAGCATTCTGCTGTCGAGAATGTCTCTGATGGGATATAGGTATAAATGTCCCTTAGACTTGGATCGCCTCATTAACTTGCAAGCAACTCACTGTGCTTTGGTACTGGACTAACTGAATTTCTAATTCAGGGACGGAAAGCTTCTGGGCACAGTCAAGTACTTGCGAAGTCAGAGTGTGATCGAGATGGGATTGACCACTCCAAGAGTTGGAGAAGAATGAGTCACTGTATTTCAATTTAGCAAAACCTTGGCCAGGATAATCCATCAGATGGATTTGATATTTTGAAATACAATGTGGACAACCTGATCAGAGTTGACAGTTGAGCTCTGGGGTGTCCTATGATCATTTTGGTCAAAGGGATGAATTATATGAAAACTATATCCACATGGATTCTAAGGATATTGTTCTACACATTCGACCTATCCGGACGTCGGGTACCATTGCTAGATGGTCACTTCGATTGGTATAGAAATTTATTTCTATACTACCGGCTTAGGTTCGGACCTATGAGGTCACACACATTAGAGTTCATGATCCGATCGGATGGTTGATCAACGATTAAGAATCATTATAGGGTTAAATAATCAATACGATTGACATTTAACCCAGTGCAAGTGTTGCAGGAGGATCGATTAGCAATTTGATTGCTAATTGGCTTAATTTGATTAAGTCAATGGGCTGAGATTAAGTCTAATTAAATATAATTTAATTAGATTTGGTTTGGGCTTGATTGGATCAAGTCCAATTGGTTTATTGGATAAGCCAAGTGCAAGGAAAGACTAGTCCTAGTTCAACTAGGACTTGGATCAATCTAATTTCTAATTTGATTAGAAAATTAAATCAGATTTAAATCTAATTTAATCTGATTAAATTAGGTTTTTAATTAGGTTAAGATCTATTTTAATTGGGTTGATCTAATTTTGATTTGATTTAGTTTGGGAAACCAAATTAAAACAAGTTATGAGACAGAATCCTAGTAGGACTAGGATTCCACCTTGTGCCGCATAAACCTTCTCCACGCCCTCTCTCTTATTCAATGCCAATCTCCACTTATTTTGTGCGATAAAAGCCCTCTCCCAGATCTCTCCCACGTTCACAAAAGGTCTCCTCTCTTCTTTCTTACATGGAAGGTGATTTGGATCAAATCTAAAAGGAATAAGTTTGGATTTCGAATTCTATGAGATAGAGTTTTAGAAATCCAAAACTCTTTCAATTTTGCACCGAATTTATCCAAATTTTTTTTAGAATTTTTGTGGCTTTTAGGGTATACATTGTGTACCCTTTTCTTATGATCCATACATGAAAATATGGAAGAGGTGCTCAAGAGTTGGGCGTCCCTTAACTTGCCATGTTTGGATAAGCCTTGACTAGGTGTTTGACCTAGACAAGGACTCTATCATATCTCTCTATATAAGATGATTTTCTTTATGAAATTTTAGGAGGAGATAGATATTTAAGAGACCTTTCTTCCATCCAAAAATCAGAGATAAATACCTTTGGGTCATGGAGATATAAAAGATGCAAGTTTGGGTGTCTAGAGAGAAAAACGTGAAGAAGAAGAGGGTCTTCTTCTTGGGTTTTTGTTTTCATATCTTTCCTCCCTCCATCTTGAGTTTTCTGAGAGTGTCTCAGATCTGAAACTCCTCCTTCTACTTTTCATCTTTGGAAGAGTCCAAATCAAGAAGAAGGAGGCACCTGATCAACCATCAAAGAAGGATCAGCGCAGTACTAGCATACTGTGCTGATTTTCTGAAGCAGGACTTCTGATCGAGATTCGTGGGCTCATGTGGATGACTCCTAGAGGCCGGACGTGTGTGCGGCTTGCAACATCATCCTTAAGCCCAGATCAGCGAGGTTAGAGCGTCTAACTTGCAAGGTAATAGATCTGATCTATTATTTAATACATACATTAGATGTAGCTAGTATAGAAACATGTTGATATGATCAACATGTAGTTCATACTATATTTATATATATTTTAATTTTTGATTTAATGCTATGTAATAATCATGTAATAGGATCTTAGATCTAGAGATCTTCTGATCTTAGAAAATAAATTTTGATTTATTTTAGTCTTCCGCTGTATGATCTTAAAAAAGTTTCAAGATATAACCCTGAAACCCTAGATCTGGTTCCTACAATTGGTATCAGAGCCTAGGTTCTTTATTACATGATTATTTATACATGCTTAGATTATTTTTTAGATTAAATCTAATTTATAATCTGATTATTAAATCTGAAATTAAAATTTTAGATCAATCACAAACTGCAAGGTTGTCCTGCTGTAAGGTTTACCCCTTACAGTGCAAAGGTTGTCCTAGTTTGTGTAGATCTATCTTTAATCATAAATTTGTTAGATATGATCTAGATTAAATTTATGATTTATTAGATTTAAAAAATATTTAAATCTGAAATAAAATCTCTTTGTTAATAATTTTTATGCAAAGAAATTATTTAAAGTTGAAATTATTTCAATTACATGAACCTGTTTAGATTAGATCTAAAGTAGTTTCATGTTTATTTCACTTGCATCTTGATTATGAATCAAACATGCAATATGATTGGTAGAATCATATTGTAAAATTATTTTACAAATATGAAAATTATTTTTTGAAAAGCCGAACCCAATCCTCAGCCCAAAACTTAATTAAGAATTAAGAAGTTGTTTGATTAGGTTCTAGGATTGTGAATTGAAGAACCTAAGACACAAATCATAACACATTGGGTTAATTGGTTAGTGGGAATTAGGTCCATTAATTGGGTTAGACCTATGGTTAGATTAAAGATGGACTTAATTAGAGAATTGACTAAATCTAATCAATTGTTGTCTTAGATTAGGTCAAGGATTCTCTAGATCAATTACAATAGTTGTAGTTGGTCAAGTCCATGTCTTTAACGAGAACCAAATGGACTTGATTTTTGGCTAAGCGGTCTAGCACGAACTGTTAGGTTGATCTAATCGAAACTAATTAAACCAGTTGGTGTCTAAGGTAAACCAGACCGATGGTTTTTAATTGAGAGCCCGCTTACCTGGCCATTTCTGATGGTGTCTAAGGCAAGCTTTGGCAGACCCTCCCACTGATCGAACTTACCTGGCCTCTTGGTGAAATTATATTTTGATCGGATCACTTGACTATTCGAGCTGACCCATGTCAGCTAGGTAAATCAGTGTGACTGATTTAGGTGCTCCTAGACCAGCCCCTTTAATGGTCCCCCTTAAGCTGACTTGGTGAAGCCAGTGGGAGGATCATGATAAGCTGGTTCATCTGACCTCATCCTCTATATTATTTAAATCTTCTAAAATTATTAGGTCCTTAAAATGATAAAGTTATGGAGATAACTGAGTCATAGCCTCCCATTAAGGTGTTTGATAATGAGTCCATGAACTCAATAATCATTGCAGACCCAAAGGCCTGGTGCTTGTTGACTAATGGAATTATCACTCATCATATGATGACTTGGAAGTGTCTCTCTAATGGTGGTTAGGTGAGCCAACCAAAGTTGGACTTAATCATTCGTTGGTTAGATACACCAAGTATGATCATGTTAATGGTTGGACCTAACCGGATCCTTACAGTGGAGGCCAAAGCCTACTGATTAGGTTTCTGGGGCAAAATTAAAATTACTAGAAATTGTTTAGAGAAATAATTGGTTATGAACCTACCCTTAGATGTACATGGGTTGGCCAACCAAAGTTGGGCTTGTGTGCAGTCTAAGTGGATTCTAGTACCCGCTAAGGAATTAGGGTAATTCCTCGAATTGAAGGTAGAGGCTACCAATTCGAATAAAATAGTGGGAGAAACCTTTTGATTAAAGTCCAAATCTTTAGGTTTAATGAATCAATTACTAATTAGATTATGGTTTTCCTTTGTGCAAATATGGCCACTTCCCTATCGCTCCGATCATTGTTGGACAATGATAAGTTGGTGGGACCCAACTTCGGTAGCTGGTACCGAAAGTTGAAGATAGTCCTGGAGCATGAACGGATCCTATATGTGATAATAGATCCTGCACCTGAGGAGCCAGCTGTCAATGCACGTGGAACAATCAGAGACACTTACCAGAAGTGGCTCAGTGATCGGACCACAGTGCGCTGTATCATACTGGCTATCATGAGCGACGAGTTCAGTCGCAGATTCGAGATGGCTCAGCCAAAGGACAAGCTTCAAGTGTTGGAGGATGCCTTTGGCACACCCGATGATGTGGAGAGGCACAAGACTAGTTGTGCCATCTTCAACACCAAAATGCGGGATGGTGCCTCTGTCACTGATCATGTATTGTACATGATCGAGCTGATGGAATGATTGAGCAAGCTCGACTTTTCCTTGCATGAGCAGCTTAGGAAAGATGCAATACTAAACTCGCTGCCCAAGTCTTATCTCCCATTCCTCACTCATTATAGAATGACAAAGCCTGAAGAGAACTACCACAGGTTACTGGGGTTGCTTCAGAACTTTGAGAAGGATCACCAACTTCACAAAGAGTCGGTGAATTTAGTGGGAGGTTCGTCTTCTGGTTCTCGACCTTTTAAGAAAGGGAAGAAGAACAAGAAGAAGAAAGTAAAGAAGGTGCAAGTTCAGGCTAGGACATCAGTGCAGAGCCAGACCAAAAAGGTCAAGCCTGATAAGAGTCTATTCTACTGGCAAGCACCCTAGATTAGATAGTGTGTCAGATATCTACTTATGGCACTGTAGGCTAGGTCATATAAACAAGAACAGAATAAACAGGTTGACTCAAGAGGAAATCCTCGAAGTTAGTGATTGTGAATCACTTCCAACCTGTGAGTCCTGTCTTCTTGATAAAATGACCAAGTCACCTTTTACTGGAAAAGGTGAGAGAGCTACTGAGCTCTTGAGCCTAGTACATACTGATGTATGTGGGCCCATGAGCACCAGTGCTAGAGGTGGATATTTCTACTTCATAACTTTCACGGATGACCTATCCCAATATGGATATGTCTATCTGATGAAACATAAATCGGATTCATTTGAAATGTTCAAACGATTCTGAAGTGAAGTAGAAAAATAAACTGGGAAGAGTATTAAAACTCTTCGATCTGATTGAGGAGGAGAATACCTTTCTAGTGAGTTTCTCACATATCTAGGAGAGAATGGGATTCTCTCCCAATGGACTCCTCCAGGAACACCACAGCATAATGGTGTGCTTGAAAGGAGGAATCGGACTTTGTTAGACATGGTCCGATCCATGATGGGTTTTTGCTAGCTTGCTGATATCCTTCTGGGGATATGCACTCGAATCGGCCTATTATCTATTAAATAGGATTCCAAGTAAGTCTATAATTAAGACTCCATATGAGATATGGACGGGACATAAGCCAGCACTTTCACACCTTAGGGTCTGGGGGTGCCCGGCCTATGTCAAACGATTAGTCACAGACAAACTTGGACCTAGGTCTGACAAATGCTCATTCGTAGGGTACCCCAAAGAGACAAAAGAATATTTTTTCTACCATGCTGATGAACAAAAGATGTTCGTCAGCCTTAAGGCAATCTTTTTAGAAAAGGAGTTCCTTGGTGAAGGCACCGTTGCCTCTAAGGTTGAACTTGATGAAGTTCAACAGGTAGAAGGACCGATACCAATAGCTGAACCTGAGTCGGATATGATTAGATCAGATCCAGAGCCCAATATACCTGTACCATTAAGGCGATCCGGTAGAGTACCGCATCGGCCGGACAGATACTACGGTTTCTTGGTCTGGGATGGTGATCCCATCGAACTTGATGAGAATAATGAGGATCCGATCACCTATATGGATGCTATGCAGAGACCTGATTCCGAGAAATGGCTTGAAGCCATGAAATCCGAAATGGAGTCCATGAAGGTCAACGATGTATGGACATTGGTTGACCCACCTAAAGGGGTTAAACCCATTGGGTGTAAATGGGTCTTCAAAAGGAAGAGGGGCGCAGACGGAAAGGTGGAGACCTATAAAGCCCGTCTGGTTGCCAAGGGGTATCGTCAACGTTATGGTATTGACTATGACGAGACATTTTCTCCTGTGGCAATGCTCAAATCTATTCGGATAATGCTTGCAATAGCTGCCCATCTAGATTATGAGATCTGGCAGATGGATGTAAAGACAGCTTTTCTTAATGGAGAGCTGACCGAAGAGGTGTATATGATACAACCTGAGGGGTTTACATCCATAGATGAGTCCAAGGTGTGCAAGCTTCAGAGATCCATTTATGGATTGAAGCAAGCTTCTCGGAGTTGGAACATGCATTTTGATAAGGTGATCAAAACGTATGGCTTCATTAAGAATGGAGAAGAGCCCTGCATCTATAAATGGGCAAATGGTCCAGTTGTGGTATTCCTTGTCTTATACGTGGTTGACATTCTCTTAATCGGGAATAACATCCCCGCACTACAGGGAATAAAAGTTTGGTTGTCATCACAGTTCTCCATGAAGGACTTGGGTGAAGCATCCTACATCCTAGGGATGAAGATCTATAGGGATAGATCTAAAAGGATGCTTGGGTTATCCCAGTCCATGTACATAGATACTGTGCTGAAGAGGTTCAGCATGGAGAATTCCAAGAAGGGCTATCTACCGATAGGCCAAAGAATTTCTCTCTCTAAGAAGGATTGTCCGACAACTCCTGAAGAGAGAGAGCGTATGAGTAGAGTCCCATATGCTTCAGCCGTGGGATCTATCATGTACGCCATGACATGTACAAGACCAGATGTGGCATACTCACTAGGAGTAGTGAGTAGATACCAATCTGATCCTGGAGAAAACCACTGGAAAGTGGTTAAAGCCATCCTTAAGTATTTGAGAAATACTAAGGACCAATGGTTGATTTATGGCGAGTCAGATCTGAAACTTGTGGGGTTCACAGACTCTAGCTTCCAATCTGACCATGATGACAGCAGGAGTGTGTCGGGTTATTTCTTTACTCTGAATGGTGGAGCCATCTGCTGGAAGAGTTCCAAGCAGCATACTGTGGCAGACTCTGTTTGTGAAGCAGAGTATATCGCAGCATCAGATGCCGCGAAGGAAGCTGTGTGGCTGAGGAAATTCATCAACGAGCTCGGAGTAGCACCCTCCCTCGATGGTCCGGTCCTGCTCTACTGCGACAGCACTGGTGCCATAGCTCAGGCGAAGGAACCCAAAGCACATCAGCGGACGAAGCACATCTTGCGCCGCTTCCACCTGGTCCGGGAGATCATGGATCGAGGTGACGTCGACCTTCAGAAGATCGATGGAAAGGAGAACCTAGCCGACCCCTTCACTAAAGCCCTGGCAATAAAGGAGTTCGACAACCACAAGTCGAAGATGGGTATTAGATACTGTGCCGAGTGGCTTTAGGACAAGTGGGAGTTGTTGGGAAATGTGTCCCAAAAAGCCAATCGTCAAGCTGTTGACGGTTGAGCAACCAAGTATTGTAATTGATTTGTTAATAAATAAAATATATTTGGCATTTTCATCATAAGCTTTCATCTTCTAATGAACTCCGTTGTTATGATGAAGTCCTTAGGACTATTTAAGTTCGATAAAGAGAGGATTTATCGATTAGTCCTTAAAACTGTTCACGACCAAATGATAGGCTGTTAATAAGGATGACAGCTTCTATCAAGCATAGGTCGCTGTAGGCCATATGGGTTGGTTGTCCTCTTAACCAAGGAGTGTGGAGACACTGGTATGGCATACAGGTGAGATGTAAGGGTACATCATCATTGAACGTGACCAATTCCAGAGCATTCTGCTATCGAGAATGTCTCTGATGGATATAGGTATAAATGTCCCTTAGACTTGAGATCGCCTCATTGACTTGCAAGCAACTCACTGTGCTT
>NC_026000.2:65324599-65592118 GCF_000442705.2 Elaeis guineensis
ATAAACAGACGAGAGCTTAGAGAATAACGTATCTGGGGTCCCCCTTTTTATAGGCGGAGGGTGCCACAGACTGATAGCGATGTTCGTAACCATCTGGTAGTGGGCTGCCCAGGGTCAGGTGGAGTTTGCTGCGAAGAGTAGTGGGGTGGACCGTGGCTATCACCGGGGCATGCCACATGGAGTTTGTCGCGGGGAGTGGAGCGGCATCTGTTGTCACGACTTGCCAGCGGATAGAAGAATCGTGCGTATGTCGCAGGAAGTGGAGTAAGATCGTGACCATTATTGTGGCCTGCCAGGGAGTAGTGGAACTACGCAGAATTCGCCCAGGAAGTGGAGCAGGATCGTGGCCGTTATTGTGGCCTGCTAGGGAGTGCAGATCCATCGGCTGAAGTTCGTCAGCGGACGGAGCCTAGCTCCTGTAGGATCCGGGCAGAGTCTACTTGCGATTGAAGTTGTTGGCGGAGTCCGGCTCCCGTAGGAGTCCGGACGAAGTCTGTCTGCGGCCGTTGGAGTCGAGGATGAAGTCCGGCTCCGTAGGGTCCGGGCGGAGTCTTCCTACAATTGAAGTAAAGGCGAAGTCCGGCTCCCGTAGAAGACCGGACAAGGCTTACCGACAGCTGATGTTGAGGACGAAGCCCGGCTCCTGTAGGAGTCCGGGTGGAGTCTACTTGCGGTGAAATTGTTGGCGGAGTCTGGCTCCCGTAGGAGTTCGGATGAAGTCTGTCTGCAGCCGTTGGAGCCGAGGACGAAGCCCGGCTCCCATAGGAGTCCGGGCGGAGTCTTCCTGCAATTGAAGTTAAAGGCGAAGTCCGACTCCCGTAGGAGACCAGACAGGGCTTACCGACAGCTGATGTTGAGGATGGAGCCCGGCTCCTGTAGGAGTCCGGCGGAGTCTACTTGCAGTTGAAATTGTTTGGCGGAGTCCGGCTCCCGTAGGAGTCCGGACGAAGTCTGTCTGCAGCCGTTGGAGCTGAGGACGAAGCCCGGCTCCCGTAGGAGTCCGGGCGGAGTCTTCCTGCAATTGAAGTTAAAGGCGAAGTCCGGCTCCCATAGGAGACCGGACAAGGCTTACCGGCAGCTGATGTTGAGGAGGATCCGACTCCTGTAGGAGTTCGGGCGGAGTCTGCTTGCGATGGAAATTGTTGGCGGAGTCCGGCTCCTGTAGGAGTCCGGACGAAGTCTGTCGTAGCCGTTGGAGCGAGGACGAAGCCCGGCTCCCGTAGGAGTCCGGACGAAGTCTGTCTGTAGCCGTTGGAGCCGAGGACGAAGCCCGGCTCCCGTAGGAGTCCGGGCGGAGTCTTCTGCAATTGAAGTTAAAGGCGAAGTCCGGCTCCCGTAGGAGACCGGACAGGGCTTAACCGGCAGCTGATGTTGAGGACGGAGCCCGGCTCCTATAGGAGTCCGGGCGGAGTCTTCCTGCAATTGAAGTTAAAAGGCGAAGTCTGGCTCCCGTAGGAGACCGGACAAGGCTTACCGGCAGCTGATGTTAGGACGGAGCCCGGCTCCTGTAGGAGGCCGGGCGGAGTCTACTTGCGATTGAAATTGGTGTGAGTCCGGCTCCCATAGGATCCGGACGAAGTCTGTCTGCAGCCGTTGGAGCCGAGGATGAAGCCTGGCTCGCGTAGGAGTCCGGGCGGAGTCTTCCTGCAATTGAAGTTAAAGGCGAAGTCCGGCTCCCATAGGAGATCGGACAAGGCTTACCGGCAGCTGATGTTGAGGATGGAGCCCGGCTCCTGTAGGAGTCCGGGCGGAGTCTTCCTGCAATTGAAGTTAAAGGCGAAGTCCGGCTCCCGTAGAGACCGGACAAGGCTTACCGGCAGCTGATGTTGAGGACGGAGCCCGCTCCTGTAGGAGTCCGGGCGGAGTCTACTTGCAGTTGAAATTGTTGGCAGAGTCCGGCTCCCGTAGGAGTCCGGAGAACCTTACCGACGGTTGACGTTGGCGACGAAGCTCGGCTTCCGTAGGAGTCCGGACGAAGTCTGTCTGCAGCCGTTGGAGTCGAGGATGAAGCTCGGCTCCCGTAGGAGTCCGGGCGGAGTCTTCCTGCAATTGAAGTTAAAGGCGAAGTCCGGCTCCCGTAGGAGACCGGACAAGGCATACCGACAGCTGATGTTGAGGACGAAGCCCGGCTCCTGTAGGAGTCCGGGCGGAGTCTACTTGCGGTTGAAATTATTGGCGGAGTCCGGCTCCCGTAGGAGTCCGGACGAAGTCTGTCTGCAGCCGTTGGAGCCGAGGATGAAGCCCGACTCCCGTAGGAGTCCGGGCGAGTCTTCCTGCAATTGAAGTTAAAGGCGAAGTCGACGACTCCCGTAGGAGACCGGACAAGGCTTACCGGCAGCTGATGTTGAGGACGGAGCCCGGCTCCTGTAGGAGTCCGGGCGGAGTCTACTTGCGGTTGAAAATTGTTGGCGGAGTTCGGCTCCCGTAGGAGTCCGGACGAAGTCTGTCTGCAGCTGTTGGAGCCGAGGACGAAGCCCGGCTCCCGTAGGAGTCCGGGCGGAGTCTTCCCGCAATTGAAGTTAAAGGCGAAGTCCGGCTCCCATAGGAGACCGAACAGGGCTTACCGACAGCTGATGTTGAGGACGGAGCCCGGCTCCTGTAGGAGTCCGGGCGGAGTCTACTGCGGTTAAAATTGTTGGCGAAGTCCGGCTCCCGTAGGAGTCCGGACGAAGTCTGTCTGCAGCCGTTGGAGCTGAGGACGAAGCCCGACTCCCGTAGGAGTCCGGGTAGAGTCTTCCTGCAATTGAAGTTAAAGGCAAAGTCCGGCTCCCATAGGAGATCGGACAAGGCTTACCGGCAGCTGATGTTGAGGATGGAGCCCGGCTCCTGTAGGAGTCCGGGCGGAGTCTACTTGCGGTTGAAATTGTTGGCGGAGTCCGACTTCCGTAGGAGTCCGGACGAAGTCTGTTGTAGCCGTTGGAGCCGAGGACGAAGCCCGGCTCCCGTAGGAGTCCGGACGGAGTCTTCTGCAATTGAAGTTAAAGGCGATGTCCGACTCCCGTAGGAGACCGGACAGGGCTTACCGGCAGCTGATGTTGAGGACGGAGCCCGGACTCCTATACGCCCGGCTCCTATAGGAGTCCGGGCGGAGTCTTCCTGCAATTGAAGTTAAAGGCGAAGTTTGGCTCTCGTAGGAGACCGGACAAGGCTTACCGGCAGCTGATGTTGAGGACGGAGCCCGGCCCCTGTAGGAGTCCGGGCGGAGTCTACTTGCGGTTGAAATTGTTGGCGGAGTTCGGCTCCCGTATGGAGTCCGGACGAAGTCTGTCTGCAGCCGTTGGGCCGAGGATGAAGCCCGGCTCCCGTAGGAGTCCGGGCGGAGTCTTCCTGCAATTGAAGTTAAAGGCGAAGTCCGGCTCCCGTAGGAGATCGGACAAGGCTTACCGGCAACTGATGTTAGGACAGAGCCCGGCTCCTGTAGGAGTCCTGACGGAGTCTTCCTACAATTGAAGTTAAAGGCGAAGTCCGGCTCCCGTAGGAGACTGGACAAGGCTTACCGGCAGCTGATGTTGAGGACGGAGCCCGTCCTGTAGGAGTCCGGGCGGAGTCTACATGTGGTTGAAATTGTTGGCAGGTCTGGCTCCCGTAGGAGTCCGGACGAACCTTACCGACGGTGACGTTGGCGACGAAGCTCGACTCCGTAGGAGTCCGGACGAAGTCTGTCTGCAGCCGTTGGAGTCGAGGACGAAACCCGGCTCCGTAGGAGTCCGGGCGGAGTCTTCCTGCAATTGAAGTTAAAGGCGAAGTCCGGCTCTCGTAGGAGACCGGACAAGGCTTATCGACAGCTGATGTTGAGGACGAAGCCCGGCTCCTGTAGGAGTCCGGACGGAGTCTACTTGCGGTTGAAATTGTTGGCGGAGTCCGGTCCCGTAGGAGTCCGGACGAAGTCTGTCTACAGCCGTTGGAGCCGAGGATGAAGCCCGACTCCCATAGGAGTCTGGGCGGAGTCTTCCTGCAATTGAAGTTAAGGCGAAGTCCGGCTCCCGTAGAGACCGGACAAGGCTTGCCGGCAGCTGATGTTGAGGATGGAGCCTGGCTCCTGTAGGAGTCCGGGCGGAGTCTACTTGCGGTTGAAATTGTTGGCGGAGTCCGGCTCCCGTAGGAGTCCGGACGAAGTCTGTCTGCAGCTGTTTGGAGCCGAGGATGAAGCCCGGCTCCCGTAGGAGTCCGGGCGGAGTCTTCCTGCAATTGAAGTTAAAGGCGATGTCCGGCTCCCGTAGGAGATCGGACAGGGCTTACCGATAGCTGATGTTGAGGATGAAGCCCGGCTCCTGTAGGAGTCCCGGGCGGAGTCTACTTGCGATTGAAATTATTAGCGGAGTCCAACTCCCGTAGAGTCCGGACGAAGTCTGTCTGCAGCCGTTGGAGCTGAGGACGAAGCCCGGCTCCCGTAGGAGTCCGGGCGGAGTCTTCCTGCAATTGAAGTTAAAGGCGAAGTCCAGCTCCCATAGGAGACCGGACAAGGCTTACCGGCAGCTGATGTTGAGGACGGAGCCTGGCTCCTGTAGGAGTCCGGGCGGAGTCTACTTGCGGTTGAAATTGTTGGCGGAGTCCGGCTCCCGTAGGAGTCCGGACGAAGTCTGTCTGTAGCCGTTGGAGCGAGGACGAAGCCCGGCTCCCGTAGGAGTCCGGGAGGAGTCTTCCTGCAATTGAAGTTAAAGGCGAAGTTCGGCTCCCGTAGGAGACCGGACAGGGCTTACCGGCAGCTGACGTTGAGGACGGAGTCCGGCTCCTATAGGAGTCCGGGCGGAGTCACCTGCAATTGAAGTTAAAGGCGAAGTCCGGCTCCCGTAGGAGACCGAACAAGACTTACCGGCAGCTGATGTTGAGGACGGAGCCCGGCTCCTGTAGGAGTCCGGGCGGAGTCTACTTGCGGTTGAAATTGTTGGCGGAGTCCGTCCCGTAGGAGTCCGGACGAAGTCTGTCTGCAGCCGTTGGAGCCGAGGATGAAGCCTGGCTCCCGTAGGAGTCCGGGCGGAGTCTTCCTGCAATTGAAGTTAAAGGCGAAGTTCGGCTCCCGTAGGAGACCGGACAAGGCTTACCGACAGCTGATGTTGAGGATGGAGCCCGGCTCCTGTAGGAGTCTGGGCGGAGTCTTCCTGCAATTGAAGTTAAAGGCGAAGTCTGGCTCCCGTAGAGACCGGACAAGGCTTACCAGCAGCTGATGTTGAGGATGGAGCTCGGCTCCTGTAGGAGTCTGGGCGGAGTCTACTTGCGGTTGAAATTGTTAGCGTGTCCGGCTCCCGTAGGAGTCCGGACGATGTCTGTCTACAGCCGTTGGAGTCGAGGACGAAGCCCGGCTCCCGTAGGAGTCCGGGCGGAGTCTTCCTAAAATTGAAGTTAAAGGCGAAGTCCGCTCCCGTAGGAGACCTGACAAGGCTTACCGGCAGCTGATGTTGAGGACGGAGCCCGGCTCCTGTAGGAGTCCGGGTGGAGTCTACTTGCGGTTGAAATTGTTGGCGGAGTCCGGCTCCCGTAGGAGTCCGAACGAAGTCTGTCTGCAGCCGTTGGAGCCGAGGATGAAGCCCGACTCCCGTAGGAGTCCGGGCAGAGTCTTCCTGCAATTGAAGTTAAGGGCGAAGTTCGGCTCCCATAGGAGACCGGACAAGGCTTACCGGCAGCTGATGTTGAGGATGGAGCCCGGCTCTTGTAGGAGTCTGGCCGGAGTCTACTTGCGGTTGAAATTGTTGGCGGAGTCCAGCTCCCGTAGGAGTCCGGACGAACCTTACCGGTGGTTGACGTTGGTCGACGAAGCTCGGCTCCCGCCCGCGGACTCCTGGAGCCGATTCTGTTGAGGACTTCGGCTATGGGTATTTTATACCCAACAGAGATAATCACGGATCAGATGAAATCGTCGCTCGATGTGTTGGACTTCTGGTAAGACCTTGGCTCCTTAGCTAGGGCTATGACGCCATTATTATCATAGTAAAGAGGTATGGCATCCGATGACATCACTTCAGGCTCTGCGGTAAATTTCTTGTACCAGAATGCCTCCTTCGCAGCTTCTGATGCGGCAATATACTCTGCCTCCACGGTAGAATCTGCAATTATCATTTGCTTGGAACTCTTCCAGCTAACTGCACCACCATTGCAAATGAACAGACTCCCAGATGTCGACTTTCGATCATCTATATCAGACATAAAGTCTGAGTCTGTAAATCTCTGAATCTGGAGTTCTCCATTCCCAAAGACTAGAAACATATCCTTAGTCCTTCTCAAGTACTTAAGGATACATTTCACAGAAGTCCAGTGCTCTTCGCCTGGATTCGACTGATATCTGCTTGTGACACTCACAGCATGGGCTATATCAGGTCGTGTACATAGCATGGTATACATGAGACTCCCTATTGTCGAAGCATAAGGGATCTTGCTCATGCGTTCAATCTCCTCAGTTGTGCTAGGGCACATCTTCTTGGAGAGATGAATGCAATGTCTAAAAGGCAATAAATCTCTTTTGGAGTTATCCATGCTAAACCTTTTTAGCACCTCCTCTATGTACATCTTCTGTGAAAGTCCCAGCATCCTATTTGGTCTATCTCTATAGACCTTAATACCCAGTATAAAGGATGCCTCTCCTAGATCTTTCATAAGAACTCCTTAGACAACCATACTTTGACTGAGGTCAACATGAAATGTCATTCCCAATTAGAGGATGTCATCCACGTACAATACGAAGAAGACAACTGCGCTCCCACTGACCTTTTTGAACACACATGGTTCCTCCTCGTTCTTGATGAAACCAAACATTTGATCACATCATTGAAATGAGTATTCTAACTCCGAGATGCTTGCTTAAGTCTATAAATGGCTTTGCAGTTTGCAGACCTTGTGATCATCATCACTGGATGTGAAACCAAGTGGCTGTTCCATATAGATATCTTCCTCAAGATATCCATTTAAGAACGCCGTTTTCATGTCCATCTGCCATATTTCATAATCGAAATAGGCTACAACAGCAAGCAATGTGCGGATGGATTTTAGCATGGCTACGGGCGAGAAGGTATTCTGATAGTCAATGCCTTCACGCTGACTATAACATTTCGCTACGAGCCTAGCCTTGAATATCTTCACATTCCATCTACACCTATCTTTCTCTTGAAGATCCATTTACATCCAATAGGTACAATACCTTCAGGTGGATCTACCAAGATCCAGACTTGGTTTGAGTGCATCGAGTCAATTTCTGATCTCATTGCCTCTAACCATTTTTCGGAGTCAATATCTGATATCGCCTCATCATAGGTCTTGGGATCATCATCATGAACCCCATTTTTTGTGAGGAACATTTCCTCTACATCCTCTTGTATGGTACCAAGTACTTTCAGGAGGACGAAAAACCCTAGTCGATCTACGAGGAAGAAGAGGTTGTGTTAAGACTGGTTCTGATTGATTAGGTTCCTCAGGTTCTTTAGCTCGTTACTCTTGGGAGACATTCTAATTGAGCTTAATTATTCTTCCGATGCCACCATCTTGAATAAACTATTTTTCAAGAAAAATAGCATTTCGACTCATAATCACATTGTGGTCTTCCAGAATATAAAAATAATATCCTAATGACTCTTTAGGATATCCTATGAACCGAGCTCTAAAAGACCTGAACTCTAACTTGTCCGTCTGCTATCTCTTGACATGAGCCGGACAACCCCAAATTCTGAGACGATTCAGACTTGGCTTCTTACCATGCCATATCTCATACGGTGTGGTGGAACGATTTTAGAGGAATCTTATTCAGTACATAAATTGCTGTCATGTGACAATATCCCCAAAGAAATTCTGCGAGATCTGTGAAGCTCATCATGGAACGGACCATATCTAATAGGGTCTGATTTCTCGTTCTGAAATCCCGTTGAGTTGAGGCATTCCAGGTGGAGTCCATTAGAGACTATACAATTGTCCTTAAGATAGTCTAGGAATTTTCAACTAAGGTATTCACCTCCTCGATCTGATCGAAGAACTTAATGGGCTTTCCTGTTTTTTTTCTACCTCATGTCTGAATTCTTTAAACCTTTCAAAGGCTTCAGACTTGTGTTTCATTAGAAATATAAACCCATACGTAGACATATCATCGGTAAAGGTAATGAAGTAGACAAAGTTGTCTCTAGCTGACACATCAAATGGGCTGCACACATCCGTATGTACTAGGGCAAGTAGGTCTGTGGCCCTTTCCCCATGTCCCACAAAAGGGAGCTTGGTCATTTTGCCTTGAAAGCATGATTAACAAACTGGATATGACTCGGAAGTCAACGGATTCAGTAGCCCGGATTTTTCCAATTTGTTAACCCTGTCTTCCACTATATGACCTAGCCTTAGGTGCCACAGATACTTATCATTTAGACTATCTCTAGGCTATTTAATTCCTATGGCATTCACATTTTACTCAATATTAAAAATAGATACATCAACATGTAATTGATAGAGACCATTAATAACAAAACTATTTGCAACTTTATTATTTTCATAAAATATGTTACAATGGTCCTTATGAAAGCTAATCACATAGCCTTCTTGTGCTAAACATGAAAAAGAAATCAAATTCCTGCTTGCTGCAGGCACATAATAACAGTCTCTTAAAACTAAGTCTAATCCTAACGGTAATCGTAGAGGATAGGTTCCTACGGCCACAGCAGCAACTCTTGCTCCATTCCCGACACATAGGATCATCTCCCCATCCCTTAGCCTCCTGCTCTCCTCAAGACCTGCATAGAAGTATACAAATGAGCACTAGAACCAGAGTCAAGCACCCAACTGGATGCAGAAGAAACTGTAAGATTAGATTCGATAATGAGCATACCTCTAGAAGGACCATCCTTCTTGTTCTTCAGGTGGTCAGGTACTGAGGACAGTTCTGCTTCCAATGGCCTTCTGACTGACAGTGGAAACACTTTCCCTTTTCAGAAGCCTTCTTCTTCGGTCCTGTCTTCTTGTTCTTGCCATCCACCTTCTGCTTCTTCACGAACTTCTTTTTCTTTCCAAAAGACTTTCTCTTGGAAGAAATCTGCTCCACAGTAAGAACTGAGTCTTTTAAACCTTTCATTGAAAGCTCAGCCATAACTAGCATATTCATTAACTCGGCCAAAGTACATTGCATCTTATGCATATGAAAGTTCATGATGAACTGACCATATACATCGGACAAGGACTAAAGGATTACATCAATCTGAAAATCCTTGTCTAAGATGATACCGAGCTTCTCAAGCTCCTCAAGATCCTTGATCATTGTCAAACAATGATCTTGGACTGACTGCCCATCATGCATCTTGGCCTTAAAATATCTTTGACAGACTTGATACTTGGCCGTGCGACTCTGTTCACCAAACAACTCTTGTAGGTGAGCCAATATTTGGCGGATAGTCAAAATATTTTCATGTTGGCGTTGCAAATATCAGACATTGCACCCAACATGTAGTACTTGGCTTTGTTATCATCATCCGTCCACTTTTCCAGAGACGCTCTCTGTTCAGCAGTCGGACGTGCTGGCATGGCAGGTGGATCCTGGTCCAAGACATGAGTCAATTTTTTGAAACCCAGAATAATTCTGTAGTTTCTCAACCAGTCCTTAAAATTTGGTCCAGTCAGTCTATGAGTGTCTAGAATTTTGATCAGGGGGTTTGAGGTAGACATGTTTCCTGTAGAGAATCAAAAGTTTTTAGTTAGATTTTGTAATCAGACTCAACTAATTTGTTTAGGATTTTTATTTTTAAATAAATTAGGCTCCCACTATTTTCTCAGATCCCTATACTCTCTCGGTAGAGATGTGAAAATCTCCGTGATTAGTGATTTCTAGTGGGTGGTGCAGTCTCACCGACTGGCTCATCACCTCACCTAACAGTTATTGGTGATGGGTCAATCGATGAGTAGACAACTCTTATCCAATGATTCCCTAATCATGGTGCACCTAAAACTTGATCTCTAATTCATGAAGCTCACCGTATCTGGGATATTGCTCCAATCCTTAGTTAAGCCAAATCCATCATTTGCACGAACTAGATTTCTGATTGGGTCCCTCACCATATCAGAATATTGAGCCCAACCCATCCTCTAATCCGTAGCATCCAATGCCTAATGGATATGGTTGTGTCTTCCCGGTGCAATAAGCCACTGTAACCAGCGAGAATAATCTACCCCGGAAGGGCCCGCACATCCACAATGGTGGAAGACCTAGACTTAATATTTTTTTAGAGAGATTTGATTTAGGTCTCTTTAAACTTGACTTGACATAGTCATAACAATTATGACTAACCTAGTGGCATGGGTTAGTTCGAATTGTTTGCCACCTCTAATCAGAACTGAGTCGACACATATGGCCAGGTAAGTGAGACCAGTGGGAGGGATATGCCATTAACTCGACAAGAACGCATTTGAGTCGAGTAGCTCCCAATTAAAAATCAGTCGGTCGCATCTGCCCAACTTACCTTAGACACCAAATTGTCGAACTAGAACTAACTAGGTTAGCCACAATCCAGGCTCTAACCACTGAGCCAAATTAGGTCTTAACTTGATTGATCACATCTAAATGTGATTCGACCTTGATCCAGACTTAATCCTATTAGGCTGGTTAATTATTAGATTTCATGATCCCACCTAACCAACTCTTGATTCGGTTTGATCAACCGCTAGACCTAATTGAGCTACCTAAGCCCGAACCCAATCTTATGAAAATATTTTAGATCTAAAATTCTCAATTTTAGACCTAACTTAATTTCATAAGCTCAATACATTAATTAAGTTTGGGTTCATAAACAAAGCATGTAAAATAAATCCTAGGGTTTCAGGATCTAGGATTTTGCAGAAAAGTATGTTTTGATTTCTGATTAAGGATGAACACGCAGCACCCCTATACGTCATATGAATACCCATTGAATGAAAGAGAGGATCTTAAAACCCTACTTTTTCTTATGATCGGACGGCCATGAGGAATACCTTAATCAGAAATATAAATTTAACTACAAAACTAGTTAGATCTAAATTAACATATCACATATACAATTTAAGATCTAACTAATACATGCTTGCATACATCTCATGTATCAAAAATCAATTTAATTAACATGCTTTTAGATCTGATACATCATATGTAATATCTGAAAAATAGAATTTAAATTGAACTATTCAAAATAAAAACTATTCTAGACAAGTTACTAGAATAATTCTACAACTAGTCTAGGCATGCAACAGATCAATTTTATGAAATAATTAAAATTTTATTTTCTATTTTTTGATCTAATTATAATAATTAAAATATCAAAAAAATAAAAAATAAATTATATTTAATTCATATTTTAATCTCATTAAAATATAAAACTTAAGACTATTCATGGATTCAATTAATCCTAGTCTAGTTATGCATCTCATGCATGTTAGATCTTTTTAGATTTAATTTTAAATATTTTGATTTTAGATCCTATCATATTTATTACATCTAAAATTATTTAATATTAAATAAATTAAAATTAAAATTAGATCTAAAATAGAGCCAACAACCTGGCTCTGATACCACTTGAAGGAAAAAACTGCCTTTTTTCTGTGTAGGATCTTTCAGATTTATCAAATCTGGATAGAATAAATTAAAAATTTTTATCCTATGCTATTTAAATCTAATGTCTATTAGATCTAATTTTATTATCTGATATTTAAAATCTAAAAGTATGAGAAATATAGACATACCTCAAGGGTAATCTAATTACCCTGTAGATGATCGCAGCACTGCTGAGGTTCTGATGTAGCCACGTAAGGCCTGGCCTCTATCAATATCCACTTAGGTAGGATCTAGAACATCTTCTTCTCATGATTCTACGCTCCAAAAATCAGATCAATATCTAATTTGGAAGTACTTCATAACTCCTTCTGAAGTTGGAGCAGCAGTCTATCGAAGATATCCTGCAGCCTTCTGTTCCAGCGTCACCACACCTTGTACTTTGCCAGATGAACGTCCAACTTCTTGGATGTGAAGAGGGGAGAAAGGAGAGTAGGGAGGAATAGAGAAGAGGGGAGGGGGCAGCAGCTAATGGGTTTTTTGCATAAAACAAGTTCTATCTCGAAACCCTAGGTCAGCAGGGTTTATATAGATCCTGTATGCTACGCAATGCCACATCATTCGACCAATCAAAAAATTTCATAAATTCTGAAAAAATTCTGATTGGTGGAGTGATTCATCTGATCATATTAGATAAGAATCCCATGCTCTCTCCTATGTTGGCACCAACATTGGATAAGCACAAATAAGGTGGCGCCAAAGAGTCCAAGTTTATCAGGACTCTTTGGTTCTTATCCATTTGGGGGCCCACTTAATCCAATTGAGCTCACGCCATAATCTGATTATGGTGCCCAATTTGAAGTGGTTTGGATATGTGGACACTTTACAAAAATCTCCAATGAATCCTCTTCAGTTTAAGACCCATATGTCAACTTTTGACAGATGTCCTAAAATGAAATTGACATGTGCTAGAAATTAGCAGGTGTTGTCTTAAATTCATCTCATGAATTAAGATAAGCTTTTCTAGCTGGACAAGCTTCAATTAGATGAGAGAAACCTTTTCAAGTTCTCTGGATGAGCCAGATTATATTTGGCTCAGTAGAGACAGAAAAGATTATACGAGGAGAAAGTTAGGCTCAATCGAGTGCTAGCACGATTTTCTTGAACCTAATTAGATCTTATCCAAATCAATTGGGGTAGCCCAATTGATGACATTCAGATCCTAACCCTTGTTTGTGTATCCAGTTAGGTTCAATTCTGTATGGTAATGAGACATGTCGTGATCTCATCATCGATATCATCGAAACTCCTTTCGATGGACCAGAACTCTTCTGATTCAGACAATTAGAATGATCGATCATCAAAATCATTCTAATTACTTTCAAAATCTACCAGTGACACCTAGCAGTATATGGTGGCAACCCATCAGAATTGAAGACAAACCTCTTAGTGCAGCTACCTATGTGATTGAGTTCCTCTATCATGAGTCCCGACTGAATTAGGGTTAAGGTGAACTCGTCAAATCCAACATCAGTCATATGAATCAATCGATCGATCCGAGTCCAATGTGAAATCTAATAGAAAATCTTTTCTATTATTTCACTCTGCCATGGTTATGGGCTTAAGGACTCGATCTTTCGATCATCATAGGACTACTCCTCTCATCTACCGAGGTTGATAGATCCCATCTTGGTGCGATCTGATTCCTACAATGGATATACTACAGCCAACATACACCTCAAAGTTCCGAATAGCTAGGAGATCGAGTTATGGTGTAGTCAAACTATAACACACTCAAGGTAACCATCGATACACCTCAGGTCAAAGAACTAGACACACAACTGCAGCATCGAGCTAGTCATCGACCAGAAGGTAGACTTCCTTATGACTGCTCAAGGTGGTCACGCTCAGTACTCTCGTTCTCAATGAATACTTATACTCTCGTTCCGATATCTCCACACCGTAGACTTAAGACTCATCTACCCTAGAAAGCGATCATACACCAACTTTCTGAATCGATCACCATCCTTATGATGATCCTATGGTCAGGAGAAATTTATGAGTTAGTTATGTAAATTCATGCCTTAAATTTTTAACTCATGAAAATATGAATTTACATTCTCACTAACTCAAAGGATGTATCACAGACACAATTACACAATGTGATAGAAGAATAATCTTTTTATTCATTTATAGTCAAAATTACAAATTCGCCCTTAGATTTGTACAGGAATGTGTCAGTCGATCTGGCATCTAGGGCATACATCTAACATCAGTTGCCTTGGAAAGACGCAACCATGTCCATTAGGTATTGGATGCTACGGACTAGAGGATGGGTTGGGCTCAATATTTTGGATACGGTGAGGGACCCAATCAGTAATCTAGTTCGTGCAAATGGTGGGTTTGGCTTAACTAAGGATTGGAGCAATATCCCAGATACGGTGAGCTTCATGAATTAGAGACCAAGTTTTGGGTGCACCATGATTAGAGAATCATTGGACAAGAGTTGTCCACTCATCGGTTGACCCATCACCAATAACTGTTAGGTGAGGTGATGAGCCAGTCGGTGAGACTGCACCTACAAGAGTTGTTTGGTGAACAGAGTCGCGCGGCCAAGTATCAAGTCTGTCAAAGACTTTTTAAGGCAAGATGCGTGATGGACAGTCAGTCCAAGATCATTGTTTGACAATGATCAAGGATCTTGAGGAGCTTGAGAAGCTCAGTATCATCTTAGACAAAGATTTTCAGATTGATGTGATCCTTCAGTCCTTGTCCGATACATATGGTCAGTTCATCATGAACTTCTATATGCATAAGATACAATGTACCTTGGCTGAGTTAATGAATATGCTGGTTACAGCTGAGCTTTCAATGAAAGGTTCAAAAGGCTCAGTTCTTACTGTAAAGCGGACTTCTTCAAGAGAAAGTCTTTTGGAAAGAAAAGAAGTCCATGAAGAAGCAGAAGGTGGATGGCAAGAACAAGAAGACAGGATCGAAGAAGAAGGCTTCTGAAAAAGAAAAGTGTTTCCACTATCAGTCAGAAGGCTATTGGAAGCGAAACTGTCCTCAGTACCTGGCCACCCTGAAGAATAAGAAGGATGGTCCTTCTGGAGGTATACTCATTATCGAATCTAATCTTACGATTTCTTCTGAATCCAGTTGGGTGCTTGACTCTGGTTCTAGTGCTCATTTGTGCACTTCTATGCAAGATCTTGAGGAGAGCAGGAGGCTGAGGGATGGGGAGATGATCCTACGTATCGGGAATGGACCAAGAGTGCTGCTGTGGCCGTAGGAACCTACCCTTTGCGATTACCATTAGGATTAGATTTAGTTTTAAGAGACTGTTATTATGTGCTTGCAGCAAGCAGAAATTTAATTTCTGTTTCATGTTTAGCACAAGAAGGCTATGTGATTAGCTTCCATAAGGACCATTGTAACATATTTTATGAAAATAATAAAGTTGCAAATGGTTTTGTTATTAATGGTCTCTATCAGTTACATGTTGATGTATCTATTTTTAATATTGAGCAAAATGTGAATGCCATAGGAATTAAAAAGCCTAGAGATAGTCTAAATGATAAGTATCTGTGGCACCTAAGGCTAGGTCATATAGCGGAAGACAGGGTTAACAAATTGAAGAAATCCGGCTACTGAGTCCATTGACTTCTGAGTCATATCCAGTTTGTGAATCATGCTTTCAAGGCAAAATGACCAAGCTCCCTTTTGTGAGACATGGGGAAAGGGCCACAGACCCAGTTGCCCTAGTACATACGGATGTGTGCGGCCCATTTGATGTACCGGCTAGAGACAACTTTGTCTACTTCATTACCTTTACCGATGATATGTCTAGGTACGGGTATGTTTTCTAATGAAACACAAGTCTGAAGCCTTTGAAAGGTTCAAAGAATTCAGACATGAGGTAGAAAAACAAACAGAAAGCCCATTAAGGTTCTTCGATCAGATCGAGGAGGTGAATATCTTAGTAAAAAATTCTTAGACTATCTTAAGGACAATGGTATAGTCTCATAATGGACTCCACCTGGAATACCTCGGCTCAACAGGGTTTTAGAATGGAGAAATCGGACCCTATTAGATATGGTCCGTTCCATGATGAGCTTCACAGACCTCTCAGAATTTCTTTGGAGATATTGTCTCATGACAGCAATTTATGTATTGAATAGAGTTTCCTCTAAAATCATTCCTACACACCGTATGAGATATGGCATGGTAAGAAGTCAAGTCTGAATCATCTCAGAATTTGGAGTTGTCCGGCTCACGTCAAGAGACACCAGATGGACAAGTTAGAGTTCAGGTCTTTTAGAGCTCAGTTCATAGGATATCCTAAAGAGTCATTAGGATATTATTTTTATATTTGGAAGATCACAATGTGATTGTGAGTCGAAATGCTATTTTTCTTGAAAAATAGTTTATTCAAGATGGTGGCATCGAAAGAATAATTAAGCTCAAGGAGAATGTCTCCCAAGAGCAACGAGCTAAAGAACCTGAGGAACCTAATCAATCAGAACCAATCCTAACACAACCTCTTCCACCTCGTAGATCGACTAGGGTTTTCCATCCTCCTGAAAGGTACTTAGGTACCATACAAGAGGATGTAGAGAAATATTCCTCACGAAAAATGGGTTCATGGTGATGATCCCAAGACCTATGACGAGGCGATATCAGATATCGACTCCAAAAATGGTTAGAGGCAATGAGATCAGAAATTGACTCGATGTACTCAAACTAAGTATGGACCTTGGAAGATCCACCTGAAGGTATTGTACCTATTGGGTGTAAATGGATTTTCAAGAGAAAGATAGGTGCAGATGGAATGTGGAGACATTCAAGGCTAGGCTCATAGCAAAAGGTTATAGTCAGTACGAAGGCATTGACTATCAGGATACCTTCTTGTCTGTAGCCATGCTAAAATCCATCCGCACATTGCTTGCTGTTGCAGCCTATTTGATTATGAAATATGGAAGATGGACGTGAAAATGACATTCTTAAATGGATATCTTGAGGAAAATATCTATATGGAACAGCCACTTGGTTTCACATCTAGTGATGATGATCACAAGGTCTGCAAACTGCAAAGGTCCATTTATGGACTTAAGCAAGCATCTCGGAGTTGAAATACTCGTTTCAATGATGTGATCAAAATATTTGATTTCATCAAGAACGAGGAGGAACCATGTGTGTTCAAAAAGGTCAGTGGGAGCACAGTTATCTTCCTCGTATTGTACGTGGATGACATCCTCCTAATTGGGAATAATATTCTCATATTGACCTCAGTCAAAGTATGATTGTCTAAGGAGTTCTCTATGAAAGATCTAGGAGAGGCATCCTTTATACTGGGTATTAAGGTCTATAGAGATAGACCAAATAGGATGCTGAGACTTTCACAGAAAATATACATAGAGGAGGTGCTAAAAAGGTTTAACATGGATAACTCCAAAAGAGGTTTATTGCATTTTAGACATGGCATTCATCTCTCCAAGAAGATGTGCCCTAGCACACCTGAGGAGATTGAACGCATGATCAAGATCCCTTATGCTTCGACAATAGGGAGCCTCATGTATGCCATGCTATGTACACGACCTGATATAGCCCATGCTGTGAGTGTCACAAGCAGATATCAGTCAAATCCAGGCGAAGAGTACTGGACTTCTGTGAAATGTATCCTTGAGTACTTAAGAAGGACTAAGGATATGTTTCTAGTCTTTAGGAATGGAGAACTCCAGATTCAGGAATATACAGACTCAGACTTTATGTCTGATATAGATGATCGAAAATCGATATCTGAGAGTCTGTTCATTTGCAATGGTGGTGCAGTTAGCTGGAAGAATTTCAAGCAAACGGTAATTGCAGATTCCACCATGGAGGCAGAGTATATTGCCACATCGGAAGCTGCGAAGGAGGTATTCTGATACAAAAAATTTACCGCAGAGCTTGGAGTGATGACATCGGATGCCATACCTCTTTACTGTGACAATAATGGCACCATAGCCCTAGCTAAGGAGTCAAGGTCTCACCAGAAGTCCAAGCACATCGAGCGACGATTCCATCTGATCCGTGATTACCTCGAAAAAGGTTATGTCGAGGTCAAGAGAGTCAACTCCACAGACAATGTGGCAGACCCACTGACTAAGCCATTGGGCCAACAGAAGATCGAAGCCCACCTTGAGAAGATGGGACTTAGATATGTAGCTAATTGGCATTAGGTTAAGTGTGAGTTTGTTAGATGTGTGTCCTAGATGCCAGATCGGTTGACACATTCCTGTACAGAACTAAGGGCAAATTTATAATTTTGACTATAAATGAATAAAAGGGTTATTCTTCTATCACATTGTGTACATTGTGTCTGTGATACATCCTTTGAGTTAGTGGGAATGTAAATTCATATTTTCAATAATTAAAAATTTAAGGCATGAATTTACATAACTAACTCATAAACTACTCCTGACCATAGGATCATCACGAAGATGGTGATCGATCCGGAAGGTTGGTGTACGATCGCTTCCTTAGGATAGATGAGTCTTGAGTCTACGGTGTGGAGATACTGGAACGACAGTACAGGTATTCGTTGAGAACGAGAGTACTGAGTGTGACCACCTCGAGCAGTCATAAGAAAGTCTACCTTTTCGTCGATGACTAGCTCGATGCTGCAGTTGTGTGTCTAGTTCTTTGACCTGAGGTGCATCGACGGTTCACCTTGAGTGTGTTATAGTTTAACTACATCATAACTCGATCTCCTAGCCATTCGAAACCCTGAGGTGTATGTTGGCTGTAGCATATCCATTGTAGGAACCAGATCGCACCAAGATGGGATCTATCAACCTCGGTAGATGACAGGAGTAGTCCTATGATGATCGAAAGATCGAGTCCTTAAGTCCATGGCCATGGCAGAGTGAAATAATAGAAAAGAGTTTTCTATTGGATTTCACATCGAACTCGGATCGATCGATTGATTCATATGACTGATGTTGGGTTTGACGAGTTCACCTTAACCCTAATTCAGTCAGGACTCATGATAGAGAAACTCAATCACACAGGTAGCTGCCCCAAGAGGTTCGTCTTCAGTTCTAATGGGTTGCCACCATATACTGCTAGGTATCACTGGTGGATGTTGAGAGCAATTAGAATGATTTTGATGATCGATCATTCTAATTGTCTGAATCAGAAGAGTTCTGGTCCATCGAAAGGAGTTTCGATGATGTCAATGATGAGATCACGACATGTCTCATTACCATATAGAATTAAACCTAACTGGATCACACAAACAAGGGTTAGGGTCTGGATGTCATCAATTGGGCTACCCCAATTGATTTGGATAAGATTCAATTAGGTTCAAGAAATCGTGCTAGCACTCGATTGAGCCTAACTTTCTCCTCATGTAATCTTTTCTGTCTCTACTGAGCCAAATGTGATCTGACTCATCCAGAGAATCTTAAGAAGATTTCTCTCAGTCTAATTGAAGCTTATCTAGCTCAGAAAAGGCTTATCTTAATTCATGAGATGAATTTAAGACAACACCTGCTAATTTCTAGCACCTGCCAATTTCATTTTAGGACATCTGTCAAAAGTTGACATATGGGTCTTAAACTGAAGAGGATTCATTGAAAGATTTTTGTAGAGTATCCACATATCCAAACCACTTCAAATTGGGCACCATAATCAGATTATGGCATGAGCTCAATTGGTTTTAAGTGGGTGCCCCAAATGGATAAGAACCAAAGAGTCCTGATAAACTTGGACTCTTTGGTGCCACCTTATTTGTGCTTATCCAATGTTGGCACCAACATAGGAGAGAGCATGGGATTCTTATCTGATGTGATCAGATGACATCACTTCACCAATCAAAATTTTTCCAGAATTTATTAGAACTTTTTGATTGGTCGAATGATGTGGCACTACGCAGCATACAGATCTATATAAACCCTGCTACACCTAGGGTTTCGAGAAAGAACTTGTTTTATGCAAAAAACCTATTAGCTGCCACCCCCTCCCCTCTTCTCCATGTCCTCCCTGCTCTCCTTTCTCCCCTCTTCACATCCAAGAAGTTGGACGTTCATCTAGCAAAGGTTCAAGGCGTGGTGACGTCTGGAACAGAAGGCTGCAGGACATCTTTGATAGGTTGCTGCTCCAACTTTAGAAAGAGTTATGAAGTACTTCCAAATCAGATATTGATCTGATTTTTGGAGCATAGAATCGCAAGGAGAAGACGTTCTAGATCCTACCTAAGTGGATACTGGTAGAGGCCAGGCACTTGCGTGGCTACATCAGAACCTCAGACAGTGCTGCGATCATCTACAGGGTAATTAGATTACCCTTAAGGTATGTCTATATTTCTCATACTTTTAGATTTAATTTTAGATTTTAAATATTAAATAATAAAATTAGATCTAATAGATATTAGATCTAAAATAGCATAAGATAAAAAAAAATTTAATTTATTCCACCTCAGATTTGATGAAATCTGGAAGATCCTGCACAGAAAAAGGTGATTTTTCCTTCAGTGTCACCATACTGCTTGATTAAGAGGACAACTAACCCATATGGCACATGTTGGGTATAAAATACCCACGGCCGAAGTTCTCGACGGGATTAGCCCTTGCGAGACTCCGCCCAGACTCCTACGGGAGCCGGGCTCCGCCCTCAACATTAGCTGTCGGTAAGCCTTGTCCGGACTCCTACGGGAGCCGGACTTCGCCTTTAACTTTAATTGCAGGAAGACTCCGCCCGGACTCCTACGGGAGTCAGGCTTCATCCTCGACTCCAACGGCTGCAGACAAACTTCGTCCGGACTCCGCCAACAACTTCAACCGCAAGTAGACTCCGCCCGGACTCCTATGGGAGCCGGGCTCCGCCCTCAACATTAGCTGCCGGTAAGCCTTGTCTGGACTCCTACGGGAGCCGGACTTCGCCTTTAACTTTAATTGTAGGAAGACTCCGCCCGGACTCCTACGGGAGCCGGGCTTCATCCTTGACTCCAACGGCTACAGACAAACTTCGTCCGGACTCCTACGGGAGCCGGACTCTGCCAACAACTTCAACCGCAAGTAGACTCCGCCCGGACTCCTACGGGAGCCGGGCTCTGCCCTCAACATTAGCTGCCGGTAAGCCTTGTCCGGACTCCTAGGGGAGCCGGACTTCGCCTTTAACTTTAATTGCAGGAAGACTCCGCCCGGACTCCTACGGGAGCCGGACTTCATCCTCGACTCCAACGGCTGCAGACAAACTTCGTCCGGACTCCTACGGGAGCCGGACTCCGCCAACAACTTCAACCGCAAGTAGACTCCGCCCGGACTCCTACGGGAGCCGGGCTCCGCCCTCAACATTAGCTGCCGGTAAGCCTTGTCCGGACTCCTACGGGAGCCGGACTTCGCTTTTAACTTTAATTGCAGGAAGACTCCGCCCGGACTCCTACGGGAGCCGGGCTTCATCCTCGACTCCAACGGCTGCAGACAAACTTCGTCCGGACTCCTACGGGAGTCGGACTCTACCAACAACTTCAACCGCAAGTAGACTCCGCCCGGACTCCTAAGGGAGCCGGGCTCCGCCCTCAACATTAGCTGCCGGTAAGCCTTGTCCGGACTCCTACGGGAGCCGGACTTCGCCTTTAACTTTAATTGCAGGAAAACTCCGCCCGGACTCCTACGGGAGCCGGGCTTCATTTTCGACTCCAATGGCTGCAGACAAACTTCGTCCGGACTCCTATGGGAGCCGGACTCTGCCAACAACTTCAACCGCAAGTAGACTCCGCCCGGACTCCTACGGGAGCCGGGCTCCACCCTCAACATTAGCTGCCGGTAAGCCTTGTCCGGACTCCTACAGGAGCCAGACTTCGCCTTTAACTTTAATTGCAGAAAGACTCCGCCCGGACTCCTACGGGAGCCGGGCTTCATCCTCGACTCCAACGGCTGCAAACAAACTTCGTCCGGACTCCTACGGGAGCCGGACTCTGCCAACAACTTCAACCGCAAGTAGACTCCGCCCGGACTCCTACGGGAGCCGGGCTCCGCCCTCAACATTAGCTGCCGGTAAGCCTTGTCCGAACTCCTACGGGAGCCGGACTTCGCCTTTAACTTTAACTGCAAGTAGACTTCGTCCGGACTCCTACGGAAGCCAGACTCTGTCTTCTATTCCGACTGTGGGAAGACCTCGCCCAAACTCCTACGGATACCGAACCTCGCTACCGACTCCAACCGAACTTCGACCGACAAGTCTGGACCCCCTGGTAGGCCACAGTAACGGACAATACTGCTCCACTCTCTGCGGCGGACCCTACGCAGCTCCATTACTCCCTGACAGGCCGTATTAACGGTCACGATTTTGCTCCACTCCCTACGGCGGATCCTATGCGATCCCACCACTCCATGACGAGTCACGACAGCGAACGCCGCTCCACTCCCCGTAACTGACTCCACGTGGCACACCCCGGTGATAGCCACGGGTCCACTCCACTACTCTTCACAGCAAACTCCGCCTGATCCTGGGCAGCCCACTGCCAGACGATTACAGATGTCGCTATCAGGTTACTGCCCCCTCCGCCTATAAAAGGGGACCCCAGATACGTTATTCTATAAGCTCTCATCTTTCATCTAAAAACTCTGCTAAATTCTTCGTTCGAGCACTCCATTCTTGTTGAGGCAGAGAACTGACTTGAGCATCGGAGGGTCTTGCTGGAGCAACCCACCTCCGATTTAGACTTCCTTTGTAGGTCCCGGCGGCGACCGCGACTTCCTCGACTCCAGCTTCTTCGGCACGAGCGGATTTTTGCACCAACAACACACAACGACCTTCACTTGATAAACGTCATCGCCTGTAATGACATATCATTTGGTCGCAAACATATTTAAGAATATACGATAAATTCTTTTTTTTCGCATACTAGTATAGTTCTAAGAACATTATCATAGCACAAAGTTCAAAAAAGATATAACTTTATGATGAAAAATATCAGAATAACTATTATTCATTAATCAATAATTTATATATAAAAAAAAACTCAATCGTCATATATTTGATTTTAGAACATAATTCCACATATTCAATGACATGCCAAGCATGTCAAAATAGATTTTAGATAGCTTTTCTGATCAATTTTATTCTAGACTAGACTTATCTTCTCAAATTTAATTTATATATATGGAAGCTTGTTGAGAGATCCTTCTAGACTAGACTTTCTATTTAAACCTAATTTTTTTTCTTCCAAATATAAGTCTTTGACTTGAGAACATGAATTTAATTAAAAAGATTTCTTCTTGAATAAACCATCTAAATATATTAAGAAATCATATAATTACTCTTAAAAATATTCATCAGTAAGTATGATTTATACTCAAAATTTTTGACATCATCAAAATTAATTTTAAGACTAATAAAATCCTAATCTAAAATAAAGATATAAAATTCTACTTTAAATTCACTCTTCTATAATGAATCTATGAGTCAAAATAGTTCTCTAAATCTATAAAAATAATAAAATATAAAGTGATGAGCTAGACAGTCCAATAAGCAACAAACATTTTAGCTAGATAAATCAAAAAATAATAGTATATTAAAAATAAGTATACAAAGTGCATCAATTCAAAATATACAATACTAATCAAAATAAAATCTATGCAAATTTATTTTTACTTATAAATCAATTTCTTTCAAAATATTATGTTCTTCTCACAGCCATGAAATCAATCAAAGTGCCACTATATAACTCCACTAACAAGATATCGAAAATAGAGTCTAGCTGCGAGTCAAAGTCTATCTCAAATCAAAATATTTTTTTTTAAAATATATTTTATATTCCAAATTGAAAGATTCATAAACCATCTGACATCAAAACCAATTGGACAATCCATATCAAATTCAATATATTCAATAACAAATCATTTAATATTTTGTAAAAGGGCATATTTGATTATTCAAAATATCATACATCAAATTCATGAATCATGAATAATTCAATATAGAAAATAATTTATAATTTACTAATAAATCTATAAAAAGTAAAGCATTATTTATCTTGCCAGCAAAACTAACCAATAGATCAAATTAATTCTAAGAATCTCTCTCAAAACTCATCACTATTATATCGAAAACTTATGCATCTTGTTGTGTAAGAGTATAGACTCTTTTTTAGATCTAGAGTTTCAAGCTTCTATCCTTATTTTGTTCAATTATTGATGCAAGTTGACTCTCTATTCTTTGTGAATATTTAATTATTTTGTGGTCTTTTTGACCACAACCCATGCACTAATGTTCCAACGATAGTCCTTTTTACCATGACCTTTGCCATATATAAAACACTTGATGCTATCACTCAATCTAAAATTATTACTTACTGATCTTTATTTGACTATCTGTATTTTTACTATTTTTTTTGAGATTTATTTGACCTTTTTTTTTTTTTGATTTCTTTCCCTTTATGTATATTCTTTATTAATTTTTCTTTCAATTATCAATGCTTTGTTCACCATATATACATTGTTGGTGCAAAAATCTGCCTGCGTCGGAGAAGCTGGAGTCGAGGGAGCTGCGGTCGCCGTCGGGACCTGCAAAGAAGTCTAAACGGAGGTGGGGGTGCTCCGCAAGATCCTCCGACACTCAAGTCAGTTCTCTGTCTCAACAAGAATGGAGTGCTCGAACGAAAAATTTAGCAGAGTTTTTAGGTAGAAATGAGAGCTTAGAGAATAACGTATCTGGGGTCTCCTTTTTATAGGCGGAGGGTGCGATAGATGATAGCGACATTTGTAACCGTCTGGCAGTGGGCCGTTCGGAGCCAGAGGAGTTTGTTATGGAGGGTAGTGGAGTGGAATCGTGGCCATCACTGTGACCTACCACGTGGAGTCTGTTATGGGGAGTGAAGCGGCGTCCGTTGTCATGACTTGCCAAAGGGTGGAGGAGCCATGCGATATCAGTCGCAGGAAGTGGAGTAGAGTCGTGGTCATTACTGTGGCCTGCCAGGGAGTGATGGAGCCGCGCGAAATCCATCGCAGGAAGTGGAGCAGAGTCGTGGCCGTTACTATGGCCTGCCAGGGGGCCCAGGCCTGTCGGTCGAAGTTCGGTCGGAGTCTGATTCTCCGTAAAGCCCGGATGGAGATCATTTGTCGAGGAATCTCGACCAAGGCCTGTCTGCAATAGAAATTCGAAAGGAATTCGCCCTCAATGGAAGCTGGCCAAAGGCTTACGGTGGGAATCCGGTGCGGACCGCTCATGGTAGGAATTTGAAGTAGATCGTTTGTAGCAGAAACTCGGAGGGGGTTGCTTGCGGTAGGAGCTCGAAGTCCGGCCCTTGTAGGAGTTCGGGGTGAGGTCCACCTGCAATAGGAGTTTCGGATGAAGTCCGGCTCCCGTAGGAGTCCGGATGAAGTCTACCTATAGTTGAAGTCAGAGACGAAGTCCGACTCTCGTAGGAGTCCGGATGGAGTCTACCTGCAGTTGAAGTCGGGATGAAATCCAGCTCCCGTAGGAGTCCGGATGGAGTCTACCTGTAGTTGAAGTCGGGATGAAATCCGACTCCCGTAGGAGTCCGGATGGAGTCTACCTGCAGTTGAAGTCGGAGATGAAATCCGCTCCCATAGGAGTCCGAATGAAGTCTTTCCGCAGTTGAAATCGGGATGAAGTCCGGCTCCCGTAGGAGTCCGGATGGAAGTCTACCATGATCAGTTGAAGTCGGAGACGAAGTCCGGCTCTGTAGGAGTCCGGATGAAGTCTTCCGCAGTTGAAGTCGGGACGAAGTCCGGCTCCCGTAGGAGTCCGGATGAAGTCTCCGAGTTGAAGTCGGGGAGAAGTCCGGCTCCCGTAGGAGTCCGGATGGAGTCTACCTGCAGTTGAAGTCGGGGATGAAATTCGACTCCCGTAGGAGTCCGGATGGAGTCTACCTGCAGTTGAAGTCGGAGACAAAGTTGGCTCCCGTAGGAGTCGGATGAAGTATCCTGTAGTTGAAGTCGGGGACGAAGTCCGGCTCCCGTAGGAGTCCGGGTGAAGTAATTGAAGTCGGGGATGAAGTCCGCTCCCGTAGGAGTCCGGTGAACTGAAGTGGTCGAAGTCCTGGCGTCCGTCATGGAGAATCCGACCTACACTGTGGCAGTTTATCCGTCGGCAGAACTTGGAACGTTATGGAGGCTCGGCCGTCGAGAGGCCCGGGAAGATGCCGCCGGAGGCGGACGCCAGTAGAACCCCGGAGGGTCACTCCTGGCACGAACTTCACTGAGGGGTATTTTATACCCAACACCAGTCCTCCTACTTTCGAGTTCGAGTTTCGAATGGAGGAAGTACAAAAAATTTCACAACCGAAGTTGTCCTCTTGAATCCTGTGCACGATCGCCCTCAGATATTTTGGCATTTAATGCACGCATGCTGGAGTCTTTTTCCGATTAGGGCAACCGAAGAGTCCTTTCGAATTTCTCCCGGAGCGCAGTCCTAAGCGCCACACCATAATGGTCCCGCTAGCAGCCAGCCTTACGTCACGGTGAGTGGGACACGCGGTGGGCACCGATGGACTTAGGGATATCCGCCACCATAACTGTGCCAGGCCCCGTCGCTTATTTAAGCCCCCCCTTCCCTCCAGGGGCTTCACTTCGCCTGAGAGTCGACATCTTTCTTCTGCCTGAGAGTTTAGTCACTCCATTGGCGCCCTTTCCGACTCTAAGCACTCTCCGCACCAGTCTTCGCCATCTCTGCCGGCACCCCGCCGCCTTCAGTCTTTCGAGCCCCTTCGAGGGGTTCCCCCACCGGGGCTTCTGTCCCGGAGGCCAATCTCGAGAGATGTTGCGGATCGAGAGGAGTAGGAGGGGAAAGACAGTGGTCGGTGGGCGCATTCCACTCGAGAATTTTGGAGTAGTTGAACGAGGCGACACCGGTCAAGGGGGTAGAGCTGTCATCATAAGCTGTGGCGGGTCTCTTGACGTCGTCGGGGTCGAGGGACAGAGGTGGTCGGCACTGACGGTGGGGCAGTAGAACTTGTTGCGGGGATGGTGGAAGTAGCGCATGCCGACCTTGCCGAAGTACCTAGGATGGTGGTTGTCGTGGAGTACACGGTGGTGGTGCATGCCTCCGACGTCATCACGACTTTTGAGGTACTTTCGATTTTTCCTGATGCAGGTCGTCGTCGCCACTGCCGTCGCCATCGTTGTCCTTTAAATTCTATCCCCCTTTTTCCCCCTAGGGTTGGGGTTTCGGCAATGGAGCGGAATGAGGCGGGGGGCGAGAGTTAAGGGGTTCATCACATGCACTGGAAAACACTGCTGAAAAGGATGGAACTGGAAGGAGAAGTCGGGAGCTTGAAGTGGTCCCTAACGTGTTCCTTTTGAGTCTTGTAGCAATGTTCTTTTTTTCGGCCCTCAGGGTCTTGTAACGTACATCTTGTTAATCAAGAATGAGAAGGAGATTCTGTCACCTTGTCCGCATTTTGCATCAAATTATCGCCTGCCGAACTTTTTTCATTCACCATTGTTATTGTTGTATTCCCCTCCCCTTTTCTTTTTTTTTTTTTTTTTTTTGTCGACATCGTCCGGAGGTTACTGGTCGTTGCCGCATCGGCTCGCTCTTCCGATCATCCTTTTTCTTCAGCCCTAAGGGCTCTGTAATGCATATTTAATAAATAACATGAGAAGAGAATTTTTGCTACCTCTTTTACTCATGTGTTGAATTGTCGTTTGCCGAGCTTCTTTCGGCTTTTGCCTTGCTCGAAATCGATGCCGTTCGGAGGTACCCGATTGCCATCACATTGACCCATCCTTTCATCCACGACGTAAATTTGTCCGGGGCCACTCGGGTATGATGCCCCCTTTCAGAGTTCGAGCTCAGAGGTCCGAGCTTCTCGTCACCCTGAGGAAGCCGTCTTATCTCTGGCCTGTGTTGAGAGCTTTCTTGAAGGCCGGAGATTTTGATGAGAACCCCAATCCTCACTGAGACGAGGTTCCTGCATCTTTGATGCTGTTTGTTTTCCATTCGTCGCTGACGCAGTCCGTCGCTTTCCTTTTTAACTCCCCTCTCCTTTTTCCTTTTTCTTTTTTCGAGTGAGGGTTTTCCCTCTGCTCTTGGTGGGGTCGCGAGAGGCGAAGGGGCCACTGAGGAGGTCCCCTTTTTCTGATCTGGTCTTGGATGATCGAACCTTAGTCGGCGCCAAGACGATGTTCTTCCCTTACTTGATGTAATCGATCCCAGTTCGTATTAGGACGAGGTTCTTTCCCCGCTCCTAATAGGGCTGTGGGGGCACGTATGGGCGTTGCAGGGCCTCTCCCCCCATCCGATCTCAGAGTAACTGGGCCTTCGACTTTGCTCATTTAGGGCGAGGTTCTCCTCCTGTCCCTAACATGACTGTGGGGGCGCGTATGGGCGCTGTAGGGCCTCTCCCCCATCCGATCTAAAAGTAACCGGGCCTTCGACCTTGCTCATATTAGGGCGAGGTTCTCCTCCTGTCCCTAACATGGCTGGGGGGCACATACGGGCGTTGCAGGGCCTCTCCCCCCATCCGATCTAGGGAGAACTGGGCCTTCGACTTTGCTCAAGTTAGGGCGAGGTTCTCCTCCTGTCCCTAACAGGGCCGTGGGGGCACATACGGGCATTGCAGGGCCCCTCCCCCCATCCGATCTAGGGAGAACCGGGTCTTCGACTTTGCTCAAGTTAGGGCGAGGTTCTCCTCCTATCCCTAACAGGGCCGTGGGGGACATGCGGCGTTGCAGGGCCTCTCCCCCCATCCGGTCTAAGGAGAACCGGGCCTTCGATTGCATCGAGATGAAGTTCTCTCCTGCTTCCGACGCGGTTTGTTTTGACTGTCCTATCGATATAGGCTCGTGCCAAAAGAGAAGACATGTGGATATAAAACTTTTATTTAAAATAAAGTTATCGGTAATACATTCATAAGTTTTTCGAGCTCCATGGTCGCGGGAGGTCCGCCCCTCCGAGCTCCTTGAGGTAATAAGTTCCGGATCGGACTACTTCTTTGACTTCGTATGGGCCTTCCCAATTTGGGGCGAGCTTCCCCCGATCCTGAGGTTGCGAGACAGCGCACATGAAGCACTAGATCTCCTGCTCTAAAGACTTTATTCTTGACCCGGGAATTGTAATAGCGGGCAATTTTCTGCCTGTAGACTGCCATCCGAACTTGAGCTACCTCCCGCTTTTCTTCCAGCAAGTCGAGGTTGGCTTTAAGACCTTGCGAATTGTGATGTTCGTTGAATGCCATGACTCGTGCCGATGGGAGCTTGAGCTCAATTGGGATAACAGCCTCCGTTTCGAAGGCTAGAGCGAAGGGGGTCTCCCCGTGGGCAGTCTTTGGGTAGTTTGGTACACCCACAACACATGATAAAGTTCATCTGCCCAAGTTTCCTTCACTTTTTTGAGCCTTGTCTTGATCCCTTGCAGCAGAGTTCTGTTGGTCACTTCAGCTTCGCCGTTCGCCTGAGGATGGGCTACTGATGTGAAGTTGTGGGAGATGTTTAGGTCTTCACAAAATTCGACGAATCTCGCTCCGCAAATTGCCACCCATTATCATAATTAGGGTTCTCGGCAGGCCGAACCTGCAAACGATTGATTTCCAGACGAAGTCTTGCACTTTAGCTTCTGTGATTTTCGCCAGCGGTTCGGCTTCAACCCACTTGGTGAAATAGTCAATCGCTACCAGGAGGAACTTCTCTGCCCCGACGCCATAGGAAAGGGTCCAAGAATATCCATCCCCATTGCGCAAACGCCATGGGGCACTCAAGGGTGTAAGCTCGGTGGCGGCTGTCTCTGGATGTTGGCATATCTCTGACATCGGTCATACTTTCTGACGTATTCAATTGAGTCATGATGTATTGTCGGCCAGTAATATCCTTGGCGGAGCAGCTTGTGGGATAAGGATCTAGCCCCCAGATGGCTTCCGTAGATTCCTTCATGCACCTCCCACAAGGCGTAGTCAGCTTCCGAAGGCCGGAGACATTTTAAAAGGGGCAAAGAGTATGATCTCTTGTACAACTTGTCCTCATAAAGGATGTATCGGGAGGCTTGATTTCTGAGCTTCCGAGCTTCTTTTGCATCATGAGGGAGAACCCTGTCTCTGAGATATGCCACCAGTGGGTCGATCCAACTGGGCTCATGGTCAATTTCCATCACGGGCCGCGATTCTTCCGTACTTGGGCATTTCAGAACTTCAAAGAGAACACCCTTGGGCAATTCAGCCGGGGCCAGCGTAGCCAGCTTGGAGAGAAGATCGGCCCTGGTATTTTTCGTCCTTGAAATCTGCCTGATGCTGAAGCTACTAAAGGCGGGGACGAGCTCCTTTACCTTTTCAAGATACTTGGCCATGCTGTCCTCCCGCGCTTCATAGTTTTCCTGACTTGTCCCACTACCAGTTGGGAGTCGCTGTGAACTTGGAGCCGGTCTACTCCCAACTCTCTGGCGATCTTCAATCCTGCGATCAGAGCTTCATATTCCACTCCATTGTTTGTTACGGGAACTCGAAGCGCAGAGCGTACTCCGAGATTCCTCTGGACTGATCAAGATCAGGCCCGCGCCTGCGCCCGACATGTTGGAAGACCCGTCCACGTAGAGGGCCCAAAAGCAACCAGGGGGGTCTGCTTCTTCTTCGGGGGAGTTCGGTCGGGGTTCCAGGCCGTCAATTTCGCCCTGTTCAGGTTCGGCCTCCTCCGGGATAGTGCACTCCACTATAAAATCTGTCAATATCTGGGCTTTCACTGCTGGTCTGGGTCGATAGTTGATGTTGAATTCTGTGAGCTCGATCGTCCATTTCGCCATCCTCCCGGAGGCATCTATCCAGTGCAGAATCGCCTTAATCGGTTGGTCGGTGAGCAACGTTACGATGTGCCCTTGAAAGTAGGGTCGGAGCCTCCGGCTGCAACCAACAGGGCGTAAGTTAGTTTCTCTAGTTTGTATACCTGGTTTCGGCGTCTCTCAATGCGGCTGATGTAGTAGATCGGTCATTGAATTTTGCCTCTTCCTTGACAAGACTGCTGCGAGAGCCATAGGGGAGACCGCCAGGTACAAAAACAGCTCCTCTCCAGGCTCGGGCTTCACCAACAATGGAGGCGAGCCGAGGTAGCTCCTCAGCTCTTCGAATGCCTGTTGGCACTCAGTGGTCCAACAGAAGTTCTTCGACCGCTTGAGGGTTTGGAAGAAGGGTAAGCACCGTTCGGCCGACTTCGCAACAAAGCGATTCAGGGCTGCTACCCTCCCTGTAAGACACTGAACCTCTTTTATCGACTTCGGGGCGGCCATCTCCTGGATGGCGTAATTTTCTCTAGATTAGCTTCAATTCCATGCCCGATACCATGAAGCCCAGGAACTTCCCCGAGGTCACTCCGAAAGCACATTTAGTCGGGTTCAGCTTCATCTTATATTTTCGGAGGGCGCCGAAGGTCTCCTCGAGGTCGGCGACGTGGTTCATGGAAGATTTGCTTTTCACGAGCATGTCGTCCACGTAGACCTCCATGTTGCGGCCAATCTGCTCCTTGAAGATTTTGTTCACCAGCCGCTGATAGGTCGCACCTGCATTTTTGAGGCCGAAAGACATGACCCTGTAATAGTAAAGCCACGGTTAGTAATGAAAGCAGTCTTTTCTTCATCTTCCGGTGCCATCTTGATTTGATTATAGCCGGAGAACGCATCCATAAAGGTGAGAAGCTCATGGCCCGAGGTTGCATCCACCAGTTGATCAATTCTGGACAGAGGGTAGCTGTCCTTTGGGCAGGCTTTATTCAGCTTTTTGAAGTCTATACACATCCTCCACTTGCCGTTTGCCTTTTTGACTAGGACGACGTTGGAAATCCAGTCGGGATAATTGACTTCTCTAATGAATCTGGCTTTCAGGAGTTTGTCCACTTCTTTGGCTATCACTTTCTGCCTCTCCGGTGCATGACCTCAGATTTTTTCTTTCATCGGCCGATGCTTTGGATCGACGGCCAGATGGTGTTCCATGACTTCTGTGTCAATCCCCGACATGTCTGCTGGAACCCAAGCGAAAACGTCTGCATTCTTTCATAGAAAATCAATGAGATGTGTCCGCACCTCCTCCCCCAGGTTGGAGCCGATCTTCACCACATGCTCCAGATTCCTGTCGTTCAAAGGGATCGAAACCAGATCTTCGATTGGGCCCCCCTCTCCTCAGTGAGGTCGTCGCGGGCGTCCAGCCCATCAACTGGACAGAGGTCGGATTGGTCACCTCTTTGCAAGGCTATGTTGTAGCAGTGTCTGGCCAGGGCTTGATCTCCCCTGACTTCTCCGACCCCCTGGTTGGTAGGAAATTTTAATTTCAAATGGTAGGTTGACACTACGGCCCGGAGAGCGTTGAGGCCAGGTCGGCCGAGGATTGGTTGTAGGCTGACGGCGCCTTCACCACCAGAAAATTCACCAGAGCCCTGGATTGTCTTGGATATCGACCCGCAGCTACAGTCAAAGTTATTACTCCCTCCATCGGGACTGCATCGCCGGTAAACCCTACCAGAGGAGAACTAATCGGCCCCAAATGGCCGTCAAGGATGGACATTCTTGAGAAGGCATCGTAGAATAAAATGTCGGCCGAACTTTCATTATCGACAAGAATGCGGCGGACATCGTAATTAGCTATATTCAAGAAACTACAACTGCATCGTTATGAGGAAATTGAACTCCCCGAGCATCTTCTTCAGTGAAAGTTATGGATTCCTCAATCTTTTGCCACTTGGGAGGTCCGGCCAATACGCCGGTCGCTCCCCGTCGGGATTCTTCCGAGATGGTGTTGGCGAAATCTGTCGGAGGCCGATTGTCTGACCGCTCCATGCTGACGGCCGTTGCTGGAGGAGGAGAGCCTGGGAAACTGGAGGCGAGGTCGGGGCCTGAGATCTGGCCGCAGAGGCCATGGATCGCCGTGTGGATGCTTTGCGGGGAGGCATCGGGCGAAGACCTAGTGGGGGAAGGAGGAGAGGCCGTCGGGAAAGATGACCGGAGGCGGTCCCGTTGAGCACTCCTTTAAGAATAAGGGTACTGCGAAGACACACCCCCTTCCTCTAGCGCCAATCCTGTTGGTGCAAAAATTCGCCTGCGTCAGAGAAGCTGGAGTCGAGGGAGCCACGGTCACCACCGGGACCTGCAAAGGAAGTCTAAATCGGAGGTGCGGGTGCTCCGACAAGACCCTCCGACGCTCAAGTCAGTTCTCTGCCTCAACAAGAATGGAGTGCTCGAACAGAAAATTTAGCAGAGTTTTTAGGTAGGAAATGAGAGCTTAGAGAATAACGTATCTGGGGTCCCCTTTTTATAGGCGGAGGGTGCGATAGATGATAGCGACGTTTGTAACTGTCTGGCAGTGGGCCGTTCGGAGCCAGGAGGAGTTTGTTATGGAGGGTAGTGGAGTGAAATCATGGCCATCACTGTGACCTGCCACGTGGAGTCTGTTATGGGGAGTGAAGTGGCGTCCGTTGTCGCGACTTGCCAGAGGGTGGAGGAGCCGTGCGGTATCAGTCGCAGGAAGTAGAGCAGAGTCATGGTCATTACTGTGGCCTGCCAGGGAGTGATGGAGCCGCGCGGAATCCATCGCAGAAAGTGGAGCAGAGTCGTGGCCGTTACTATGGCCTGCCAGGGCCCCAGGCCTGTCGGTCGAAGTTCGATCGGAGTCCGATTCTCCGTAGAAGCCCGGATGGGGATCATTTGTCGAGGAATCTCGACCAAGGCCTGTCTGCAATAGAAATCCGAAAGGAATTCGCCCTCAATGAAAGCTCAGCCAAAGGCTTACGATGGGAATCCGGTGCGGACCACTCGTGGTAGGAATTTGAAGTAGATCATTTGTAGCAGAAACTCGGAGGGGGTCGCTTGCGGTAGGAGCTCGAAGTCCATCTCTTGTAGGAGTTCGGGGTGAGGTCCACCTGCAATAGGAGTTCAAGACGAAGTCCGGCTCCCGTAGGAGTCCAGATGAAGTCTTTCCGCAGTTGAAGTCGGGGACAAAGTCTGGCTCCCGTAGGAGTCCGGATGGAGTCTACCTGCAGTTGAAGTCGGGGATGAAATCCGACTCCCATAGGAATCCGGATGGAGTCTACCTGCAGTTGAAGTCGGAGATGAAATCCGGCTCCCGTAGGAGTCCGAATGGAGTCTACCTGCAATTGAAGTCGGGGACGAAGTCCGGCTCCTGTAGGAGTCCGGATGAAGTAATCCTGTAGTTGAGGTCGGGGACGAAGTCTGACTCCCATAGGAGTCCGGGTGAAGTAATCCTGTAGTTAAGGTCGGGGACAAAGTCCGACTCCCGTAGGAGTCCGAGTGAAGACTAGAAGGTGGTCGACCACTGCCGGGGCTTGGACGAAGTCCGCCCGTCGTGGAGAATCCGACCTACATTGGAGGCAGTTTATCCGTCGACAGAACTTGGGAACATTACGGAGGCTCGACCGCGGAGAGGCCTGGGAAGATGCCGCCGAAGGTCGAACGCCAGTAGAACCCCCGGAGGGTCACTCCTGGCACGAACTTCGACTGAGGGGGTATTTTATACCCAACATACATAAATAGTTAATTTATATGGCACAACTTACTTTTTAATTTCTATTCTCAATTCCATCTTAAATTTATGCACTCGATCATGCTCATCCTCAACAACTGTGGGATAAATTTGCTAAGCTCTATAAATTTAGCTTCATATTCTGAAACTATCATATTCTTTTATTTTAGATAAATAAATTGTTGTTCTTTCAAATTAATAAATTCCTCAATCCTTATACTCTAAAGAAAATACTGATTATAAAATATCTTTTGGAATCTCTCTTAGATGAGTTATTCCCCATCTTATTTATATTTGTGCTGTAGTTTCTACCATCAATTGAGTCTCTCATCTTGCAATATATATGATGCGTACAAGATCTTTTCATCATCATGCATCTTATAATAGTAAATATTTTCTCCATCTATATAAGCCAATTTTCAGCTTCTAAAGGTTCTACAGTCTCTTTAAAAGCCGATGGAGATAACTTTTTAAATTCTATGATATTATTTCGTTGCTTCGGCTTCTCTCTACATCCTTATAGTGGTGGTGTTTGTTATTGAACTTGTCATTGTTGCAGTAACTGTTGCTGCAACTATTATTGTGATTGTATTAAGCAAACTAATATCTGTATTTTCTATGCTGTACTTGGCTTTGTTGCTCTATCTGGATGCTCTTCGTAAGATCAATGACTCTTTCCTACTAAGGTGTGCCATCGATCTACTGAAAAGTAGCACTATTCTATTAGTTTGATACCTATCTAACAGCATCTCGAGTGGCCCTTTTTATCGATGTGGAGCCATCTTAATATTGCTCAAACAATAAGCTTCCTGAAATTCTCTTTCAAAACCTTGTTTCCGGCGATGTTTGGGTCGAAATCTGGGAGGCATAGTGAGCAACTTTCGAAAAGAAAAAAGAAGAAGAACTCAGACGAACCTCCAGTTTGGAGCCTCGATCTTTGACAAGAAGAAGAGGGAAGCCCTCTTATTGTTAAATAGACTGGATGGAAAAAGTTTGATTTCTTCCCGATAGTGGTATTCTACTTCGATTGGGAGTCGATCAGGAAAAAAAGAGAACTCAGATGGGAGTCCAACTCTTCTACTTAACATGTGCATGTGTTGGCTCTCTCTCTCTCTCTCTTTCTTAGCTGATGCTTTAACAAACATATGGGATTTTTTTTTTGGCGGTCCTTTCTCTACCGGCTAATCTAACCAGGCCTGATTGGGCCAAGTATTGCACGTATATATTCCAAAAGTTGTTCAAATCATTGTAAATGATATTTGTTGGGTATAAAATACCCTCCGGCCGAAGTTTGTAAAAGACCGACCCTTCCTGGGCTTTTCCGGCTTCCGACCTTATGTGGCGTCTCTCTAAACCCCCTCGACCGTCCGAGCTTCTGGACTTCTCCAACAATGAGCTTCTCCATTCATCTATCGGGCCGCTCCAAAGGCCACTCCAAAGGCTCTCTAGACTTCACTATCAGCCGACCTTCTACAGTGATCAACTATTCTCTGAATCCCTTCCAGACTTCTTCCGATCGCGGACGACCCTACTCGAACTTCTTCCGGACTTCGTCAATATCCGAGCTTCTCCAACGGTGAGATTTCTACAGTAACCAGACTCCATCCAAGTTTCTAAGGTAGTCGACCGCCTTCAAGATTCCAATCGAGCTCCTGCGAGAGCCGAACTTCTACTACGAGCGGTCTACTCTGAACTCCTACAGTGGGCGGTCTACCTCAGATATCTACTGTAAGCAAATTCCATTCGAGTCTCTACTGTAAACACATTTCTTTCGAACTTCTATTACAGGTAGACTTCAGCCGAGCTTCTTCGTAGTCGGATCCCGGATGAGCTTCTACAATGGGACAGGATCCACCGGCCAAGTCGCTACTCTGAGCTCCCATGACAACCGATCTTCGATCGAGCTTTTACAATAAGCGGTCTCCTTTCAGCCTTCTACAAGAACCAGACTCCATCCGAACTTCATAGCGGATGGATATCGGACGAGCTTCTACGACAGACGAACTCTGACAGTTGAATTTCTACAACGATCGATCGCCTCCGATGTCTGCCGAACCTCCCCAATGCCATCCGAAGTCCACCGTCGGTCGACCCTCCGCCAGATTCTTTATGAAACCGAACTTCTCCAACGGATAATCTTCAGACGAGCTTCCACATCAGATGAATCCCAGATGGACTTCTCTAGCAATCGGACTCCTACCGGACTTCACCAATGGAAGTCTCCATCCGAGCTTCTACAGCAGATGACTCCCGCCTGTGGCATCAGCGCCTGAGGTGTCCGACAACAGTAGACTCGTCAGCAGCCTCAAAACATCCGAGTTTCTCCTAGATCGATGGGGTAGAGAGCCATTCCGCTCCATCAGATATCCCAGTCGAGCTCCAGCCGATAGATCCGAACTCTCTGGCAAGTCACAACAATGGCCACTACCCTACTCCACTCTCTGCAACGGATTCGCGTGGCTCCACCACTCTCTGGCAAGTCGCGACAATGGATACCACTCCACTCTCCGAGCTCTACCACTTTCTGACAAGTCGCGACAACGGACACCACCCCACTCTTCGTAACAAACTCCACGTGGCCCTGAACGACCCCTGACGCCACTACTCTCCATAACAAACTCGCAGGCTCTGAACGGCCCACTACTAGGCGGTTACAGATGTCACTGTCAATCAGCTACGCTCTCTATCTATAAAAAGGGGACCCCTAGATACGTTCTTCTCTAAGCTCAAAACTCTATCTCAAAATTCTGCTAAAATTCTCACTCGAGCACTCCATTTCTGTTGAAGCAGAGTACTGACTTGAGCATCGGAGGATCTTGTCGGAGCACCCCCAACTCCGGTTTAGACTTCCCTTGCAAGTTCCAGCAGCGACCGCGGTCATCTCAACTCCAGCAACTCTGGCTTCGACGGAATTCTGCACCAACAGAATTGACGCTAGAGGAAGGGCGCTGTGTCTTTGCAGTACCCTTATTCTTAAAGAAGCGCTCAACGAGACTGTCTCCGATCATCTTCTCCGACATCCCCTTCTCCTTCTCCTGCTAGATCTCCACCTGATGCCTCCCGAAAGGCATCCACCAGGCGATTCACGGCCTCTGCGGTCAGATCTCAGGCTCTGACCTCGCCTCCAGTTTTCCAGGCTCCTCCTCCTCCTTCGACAACGGCGGTCGGTATGGAGCAGTTCGACCTGCTGGTTCAGTAGGTCAGAGGCTTCACCGAAGCAGTGCAGGCCATGCAGCAGCAGCAGCAACAGCCGCAGGCGTCAGTGCGGTTGGAAAGAGCATCGCCGGAGTTCCAAGATCGACAATAGGGCGAGCCACTTGGGCCAGTCATCCTGTCTTCTCCGAAAAGGGGAATCCGAGGGTGGAGAGCCCTCAGTCTGATCACGATTCACTCTCGGAGGATCCCTACCTCCACTCTACCAGAAGACCCTCGAGACTCGCAGTCGAGAGGACCTCCTGGGTCGAAGGCTCCAGGAGATAAACCGAGGATTAAAGAGCTTCGCCACGCTCCCCCTGCTTATGGTGAGGACATCTGTACTGACCCTCCTTTCTCTCAAATGATCATACAGGAACCGATCCCGCCAAACTTTAAGCTCTCCCAATTCGAAAGCTATGACGGGACCTCAGATCCGATTGACCACCTGGAGGCCTTCCGGATAATAATGCTGCTCCATGATGCGTCAGACGTCATCTTGTGCCGAGCTTTCCATTACCTTGAAGGGAGCAGCAAGGAACTGGTACTCGAGCTGAAGCCGGGTACTATCTTCTCCTTTGATCAGATGAGCCACCAGTTTGCGGCTCATTTTGTTAGCAGCCGGCGTCTCCAGAGAGGTTCGGAGTCCCTTATCAACATCAAGCAGAAGGAGGGAGAATCCATCCGAGCCTACATCAACCGTTTTAACGTCACCACGCTGGAGGTCCGAAACTTGGACCAATCGATCGCGATGGCCGCCCTGAAGGGCGGTCTTCAAAAGAACGATCTTCTATTTTTCTGAAAAAGAAATATCCCAGGGACTTTGCTGATTTGCTGGCTCGGCCGAAGGATATGTCCGAGTATAAGAAGCCTTCAAGATGAAGGATGAGGAGGCCGCGAAGCAGCGGCAGGCAGAGGACTCCAGCAAGCCCGCAGTTGAAAAAGGGCCGAGTGAAGCTCGGCCACGTTCTCGAACTCCCTCCAAACACAAGCGTGTCCAGACTCCTTCCTGGGCTCGTAGGCAGAGAAGCCTGGACCACAGAGTTTGACAGAGCTCTCCCCCAGGAAGATTCCACAGCTACGCCCCTTTCAACACATTGAAAACTCAAGTGCTGATGGAGGTTAGGGAGCAGCTGCCAAGGCCGAAAAAGATGCGCACACATCCGGGAAGTGCAATCCTAACAAGTTCTGCCTCTATCATCATATCCACGGTCATGACACGGAGGAGTGTATTCAGCTCCGAGATGAGATCGAGGAACTTATCAGACGAGGTCGGCTCGATAGATTCATTCGACGCCGACCTGAAGGTAGGAAAGACCGGCCTAGGGCCCTACCCAGCCAGAGCCGCCAAGGAGAGAAGAGCAGCCTGAAGATCAGCCTCCGATTGGGATTATCAACTCCATCTCAGGAGGACTCCGACGGGGAGCAAACCTTCCGCGCTATAGGATTTAAAAATCTGCGGATGTATTATCAATAGCTTTGTCTTAAATAAAATTTTATATTTACATATTTATCCTTTTGGCATGAGCTTATAACGACAGGAAGTAACTCCCTCATTCAGTCGAAATTAAGCGTGTTAGGAACAGGAGAAAAATCTTGTCCTAACATGAGCAAAGTCGAAGATCCGGTTACTTAAAGATCGGATAGGGGGAGAGGCCTGCGCAACGGCCCTTATGTGCCCCCACAGCCTTGTTAGGAACAGGAGGAGAACCTCGTCCTAACATGAGCAAAGTCGAAGGCCCGATTACTTAAAGATCGGACGGGGGGAGAGGCCCACGCAACGGTCCTTATGTGCCCCCACAGCCTTGTTAGGAGCAGGAGGAGAACCTCGTCCTAACATGAGCAAAGTCGAAGGTCCGGTTACTTAAAGACTGGATGGGGGAGAGGCCCTTGCAACGGCCCTTATGTGCCCCCACAGTCTTGTTAGGAACAGGAGGAGAACCTCGTCCTAACATGAGCAAAGTCGAAGGCCCGGTTACTTAAAGACCAGATGGGGGGAGAGGCCCTCGCAACGGCCCTTATGTGCCCCCACAGCCTTGTTAGGAACAGGAGGAGAACCTCGTCCTAACATGAGCAAAGTCGAAGGCCCGATTACTTAAAGACCAGATGGGGGAGAGGCCCTTGCAGCGGCCCTTACGTGCCCCTACAGCCCTGTTAGGAACAGAAGGAGAATCTCGTCCTAACATGAGCTGAAATTGACTGTCGGGAACAAGAGGAGAACCTCATCCTCACGCAAACAAAGACCCAGTCGATCAAGACTGGATGAGGAGGAAGGCCTCCTCAATGGCTCCTCTACACTCTCACGACCCCATTAAGAGCAGAAGAAAAACCCTCACTCGAACATAAAAAAAAAAGAGAGGGGAGATGAAAAGGAAAAGCGACGAACTACACCAGCGACAAGTGAAAAACAAAATACATCAAAGATACAAGGGACCTCATCTCAACGAGGAAGGATACTCCTATCAAAAACCCTCAGTCACTAAAAGGAAACTCGACACAGGCTGAGGAGAAATCGACTTCCTCAAAGGAACGAGAAGTTCGGGTCCCCAAGCTCGAGCACCGGAAGGAAGCGTCAAACTTAAATGGCCTCGAAATGACCTACGATCACGAACAAAAGGGCAAATTACACGGCGACAATCGAGAACCTTCAAACAACGTCGGCATTGAACAAGACAAAAGATAAAAAAAGTTCGGTAAACAACGACTCAAAGCAAGAACAGACGAGAAATCACAAACAACGCCGACGCCAAGTAAGATGGAAGACAAAGGAAGTTGGCAAACAACAATTTAATGCAAGAATGGACAAGGTAATGGAAAATTTCTTTTTATTTCATTAATGAATATACATTACAAAGCCTTGAAGGCCAAAAAGAGAAACAACAAGAAAGAAATGAATACAAGACGAAAGAGCTCCAAAGAAGCTCGGTACCATCAGACTTCGAACTCTCGATTTCAGCCATCGTCGAGGATTGCTTTAAGTACCCGACTTTTTCTTCCAACCCCCCTTTGGATTAACAATTACTCCAGCATTATCTTCGAAGTACATGTAGACGCCGTCCTTTTTGTATCATGGCTTCCGTGCCTCACAATGACGGCAGGCATGACCTTCTTCCTGAGATCGGGTTTCCCCTTCTTTCTGACTTCTTCTTCCAGTCCCCCTGTGGCTTCCCCCCTCCGCAGGATCGGAAGTACTCGCGCTCGAAGATATGCCACAAGCGCGGGCTCTGGGCGATCAAGATAAAACACGGTCGGATCTGTCTCTTCTACCCTCACCTTCTTTGCCAACCCGGAAGTTGCAGCGCCTTCCCCTTGTGGACTTTGAGACTCTTGGCTGACATCCAAGCTGCATCCACGTCCATATCGGCAACGAAGGAGGGATCGAAGAACTCCCGTGCAAAGTGAGATCCCCGAAGGGAGGATGCGGGTTTAAATAGGCGATGGGGTCTGTTGCAATAATGACTGCAGAACTCCTCTGACCAGTCTATAACCACCGCGTGGCCCACTCACTGTGGCAAGCGGCTGGAGGTGGCCGACAGTTGGTAAAACCATTATTGCACCGTACCTGAGGCAACGCTCCAATGGGAATTTCGAAAAAATCTTTTCGGATCGCCTTGATTTGAAAAGACTCCGGCACCAGCGTACCAAGCCCAAAATATCTGGCAACCACCGAGTACGAAAATCAAGGGGGCAACTTCGGTCGAGAGAATTTCTCTGTACTTCCTTCATTTAGAATCTGAACTCGAAAGTAAGGGAACTAGTGTTGGGTATAAAATACCCTCCGATCGAAGTTTGTAAAAGACCGACTCTTCCTGGGCTTTTCCGGCTTCCGACCTTGTGTGGCGTCTCTCTGAACCCCCTCGACCGTCTGAGCTTCCGGACTTCTCCAACAATGAGCTTCTCCATTTATCTACCGGGCCGCTCCAAAGGCTCTCTAGGCTTCACTATCAGCCGACCTTCTACAGTGATCAACTATTCTCCGAATCCCTTCCAAACTTCTTCCGACCGCGGACGACCCTACTCCGAACTTCTTTCGGACTTCGTCAATATCCAAGCTTCTCCAACGGTGAGATTTCTACAGTAACCAGACTCCATCCAAGTTTCTACGGTGGTCGACCGCCTTCAGGATTCCAACCGAGCTCCTGCGAGAGCCAAACTTCTACTACGAGCGGTCTACTCCGAACTCCTACAGCGGGCGATCTACCCCGGATATCTACTGTAAGCAAATTCCATTCGAGTCTCTACTGTAAACACATTTCTTCCGAACTTCTATTACAGGTAGACTTCAGCCGAGCTTCTTCGTAGCCGGATCCCGGACGAGCTTCTACAATGGAACAGGACCCACCGGTCAGGTCGCTACTCCGAGCTCCCACGACAACCGATCTTCGACCGAGCTTTTATAATAAGCGGTCTCCTTTTAGCCTTCTATAAGAACCAAACTTCGTCCGAACTTCCATAGCGGATGGATATCGAACGAGCTTCTACGACGGACGGACTCTGACAGCTGGATTTCTACAACGATCGATCGCCTCCGATGTCTGCCGAACCTCCACGACGCCATCCGAAGTCCACCACCGGTCGACCCTCTGCCAGATTTTTCATGAAACCGGACTTCTCCGATGGATAATCTTCAGACAAGCTTCCACATCAGGCGAATCTCAAATGGACTTCTCTAGCAATCGGACTCCTACCAGACTTCACCAACGGAAAGTCTCCATCCGAGCTTCTACAGCAGATGACTCCCGCCTGTGGCATCAGCGCCTAAGGCATCCGACAACAGTAGACTCGTCAGCAGCTTCGAAAACATCCGAGCTTCTCCTAGATCGATGGGGTAGAGAGCCATTCCGCTCCATCAGATATCCCCAGCCGACAGATCCGAACTCTTTGGCAAGTCACGACAATGGCCACTACTCTACTCCACTCTCTACAACGGATTCCGTGTGGCTCCACCATCTCTGGCAAGTCGCGACAACGGGCACCACTCCACTCTCCGGGCTCTACCACTCTCTGGCAAGTCGCGACAACGGACACCACCCCACTCTTCATAACAAACTCCATGTGGCCCTGAACGACCCCTGACGCCACTACTCTCCGTAACAAACTCCGCGCGGTTCTGAACGGCCCACTATCAGGCGGTTACAGACGTCGCTGTCAATCAGTTATGCTCTCCATCTATAAAAAGGGGACCCCCAGATACGTTCTTCTCTAAGCTCAAAACTCTATATCAAAATTTTGCTAAAATTTCCACTCGAGCACTCCATTTCTGTTGAAGCAGAGTACTGACTTGAGCGTCGGAGGGTCTTATCGGAGCACCCCCAACTCCAGTTTAGACTTCCCTTGCAGGTCCCGATGACGACCGCAGTCATCTCAACTCCAGCAACTCCAGCTTTGACAAAATTCTACACCAATAATATTAATGATAGCATTTTATCTAATATTTTTGAATTTTTTTTTTTTCACTTCTTATTTATCGTATTTCTATCCGTCCCTATGGCTCGTATTTCATCGTACATCGGATCGGAACCTGTATCTGGGCAAACCTGCATTCGAGTTTGCCGGGTTGGATTTAAATATGTTTCATGAACCCAATCGAACCCAATCAGCCGATGGATCCCAAAAAAACCGGGATGGATCCGTGCTAAAGGGGATATCGATTGCTCGCCGCCAGGCGCCGCCACGTTAGCCATTTCAGCACTATATAAGGTCCCAAACGCCATTCCTCTCATGTGGCCACTGAGAAGCCGAAACCCTAGCGTCCCTAAAACCCTCCTCCCCCCATTTGCTCTCTACCCTCTCTTCTTCTAGTCGCCGCGGTCCATCAGGGGTAAGATTCCTTCTTTCCCTTCTCGTTCTTCCGGATTTCTCCCGTACCAAATCTTTTCGGTTTTATATATTGACTTGTTAATCCATGTCTATGGCTCGAGATGAGATGATTCGATTTTATGGTCTTTATTCTGTTTTTGCACCTTTAATTTATTCTCTTCTTTTGTGTATTGAATTCAGCAGTTGGATCTGTGGCTCGAGACTTACAATGACGATAGATCTTGGAAATATTTTCTTCCCTCTCTAATGGTTTCTTCATGTGTTTCGGCTAAGGAAAACCGAGCAAAGAGTTTAGCATGGTTTAAATTGATGAAATATTTATTCTTCTAGTGAAGGAGCACAATGATGAGTAGATTGCTGCCTCTTTTTTCTGTGCATTATGGTCTTGAGATTTTCTTGCTTTAAAGTTGGAAAGTTGTCTGGTCAGCTAATGCAAAAGAGGGTATCGTTAATGCTAGTTTTATTAAATCTAATTTAGTGGGTGTTGGTTTGCCTGCGCCGTGAATCATGCTTTTTCTTCTTTGTTGGGGAGTTTTTTTTTGGTGGGGGGGGGGGTGTGGTAAGGTTTATCACTGGGTTTTGTACCGCATTTGTGTCCATTCAGTGTTCAAGGAAATACCTAAGAGAACAGATAACCTTCTGGGCTGTTGTACAATAGCCATAAGGTGGAGGACGGCTGGAAAATTTTTGTTGCTGTGTAAGGGGCATCCCAACTCCTTGTTTGTGTCATGTTGGGGGTCATATCAACTGAGCAGCTTTAGCTTTGCTCTGACTTGGCATGATAAGAGCTCGAATCCAGCTTGATTTGAAGCTAAATGAACCAAGCTTGAACCAGGAATATAGGCTCGAAGTTAACTTCTAGCTGAGCTAAAAATTGAGCTGACTTGATCGGGTCAGTTCCATAAGTCTTGAATATATTTAAGTTATATAAATATGTATGTAATACATAATGGATTATCAGATTAGGTTTTTAATTGTTGCAATTTATTATTTGGATCAATTAAATGTTAATATAGCTCTGAACCAAACCTTAAACTAAGCTTCAAAAATTGAGCTTTCATTTATGCTGGAACCAAATTTCATTTAACTCTCGTTGATTTGAGGTTGATTAAGGATTATCAAGCTGATTGAATAGCCTAGTGCACTCCTCAGCTCGAATTGAGCTCGAAATAGTGGTAAATAAATCAAGCTTGATCTGGGAGTGCTAGCTTAAAATAATTTTAAACCAAGCTTGATCAATCCCAAGCTCGATCAAGCTTCGCTTGATTACACCCCTAGTCATGTGTTATTTTGAGCTTTATCTCGGAGTGCAAGGTTGCAATTAATTTCAAACCAAGCTTGATCAAGCTTGGCTTCATTACACCCATAGTCATGTGTTATTGGATATTCACCTAGTCTAGTGTAGTTTTAGGTCCGTTGGGTGAATGAATGATGGGGTGGATAGATTTACTAAAAAGACCTCTCTAGGGAGATTTACTAAAGTAACTCTTTGTACCCTTTAAAGATTTTGTTTTTGGAACAGGGCTTTGTGATGTGGCATTTTTAACATAAACAAGAAAAGACATTAAAAGAATTATGCCTTTCCTAGATGCTAGGTCTTCTTTCTATTAACTTCAGAAATCATAAGGTACTGCTAAGTGGATATACCATCGCTTGTTTTCTATAATGGTTGTATTTATTATATTAAATAATTTGGAGCATGGGTGACTGTAGTGCTTTCTGGACATGTTCAGTAGCATTTATTAGGAACTTGGTCTGTTGCATGACAAGTGAACCTAAAGAAGGAAGGTGGACCATAAGGAAGTTAAAATTTGTGATAATAATCCATCCTCTCTGCTAGAGTATAATTTCATGAACATTTTGATGAGAGTATAACTTGGTCCTTCTAGGTATATGGGTCTGTATTTGAGGGACTCACGATATACAGATTCTTTGGTTGTCCAAAGAAATGAAATCTGAATATTGTGGGTTTTGTTAAATTTTCATGAGAAAGATGCTGATTGCTTAGTTTCTTTCATGTATCATTTGTTTAGTATGATGCTGGTATAAGCAAAATAATGGGCATTATTGTTTCATAGAAGAAGTTAAGTTTTTCCACATTTGTCACTAAAGGTTTTGGTTGTTGTTGGTTCTGTGTCAGTGTCATGCTGACATTTGGTGCTCCAAGTGTCCTCAAGTGTTTGGCACTTAAACCTCCAGAAATGTCCATGTGGGACACTTCCATGTGGTACAATATATTAAACATAATGAGTATGCTAAATATACTTGTTGGTGCAGAATTCCGCCGACGCCGGAGAAGCTGGAGTCGAGGGGTCGCGTCGCCGCCGGGACCTGCAAGGGAAGTCTAAATCGGAGTTGGGGGTGCTCCGGCAAGATCCTCCGACGCTCAAGTCAGTACTCTGCCTCAACAGAAATGTAGTGCTCGAATGAAAATTTTAGCAGAGTTTCGAGATAGAATTTTGAGCTTAGAGAGAACGTATCTGGGGGTCTTTTTATAGACGGAGAGCGTAACTGATTGACAGCGATGTCTGTAACCGCCTGGTAGTGGGCTGTTCAGGACCACGCGAATTTGTTACGGAGAGTAGTGGCGTCAGGGGCCGTTCAGGGCCACGTGGAGTTTGTTATGGAGAGTGGAGTGGTATCCATTGTCGTGACTTACCAGAGAGTGGTGGAGCCACGCGGAATCCATTACAGAGAGTGGAGCAGGGTAGTGGCCATTGTCGTGACTTGCCAGAGAGTTCGGATCTGTTGGCTGGAGCTCGGCTGGGATGTCTGATGGAGCGAAATAACTCTCTGTCTCATCAATCCAGGAGAAGTTCGGATGTTTTCGAGGTTGCTGACGGGCCTACTGTTGTCGGGTGCCTAGAGCGCTGATGCTGCAGGCGGGAGTCATCTGCTGAAGAAGCTCAGACGGGGATTTTTGTTGGAGAAGTTCAGTTTCATGAGGAGTCCGACAGAGGGTCGACCGACAGTGGACTTCGGATGGCGTTGCGGAGGTTCGTCCGTTGAAGGAGTCTGAAAGGTCCTGTGGAAGTCCGGTTGGCGTTGTTGAAGTCCGTATGGGGATCGCTTTGTCCTGTGGAAGTCCGATTGGCGTTGTTGAAGTCCGTATGGAGATTGCTTATTGAAGAAGCTCGGTTGAAGTCCGTCTGTAATAGGAGTTCGGAAGGAATTCGTTTACAGTAGAAGCTCGGATGGAATTCGCTTACAGTAGAGATCCGGAGTAGATCGTTCGTAGTAGAAGTTCGAAGTAGACTGCTTGTAGTAGAGGTTCGGAGTAGAGATCCTGTTGGTGGAGGCTGTTCGTCGTAGAAGTTCGTCTGTGATCCACCCATTGTAGAAGTTCGGACGGAGCCCGGTCCTGGTAGGAGTTCGGATGAAGCCCACCTGCAATAGAAATTCGGGGTAGAGGTCCAGCTCTCGTGGGAGCTCGGGTGAAATCCAGAAGGCGGTCGACCGTCGTAGAAATTTGGATAGAGTTTGGTTACTGTAGAAGTCCTGCTGTTGGGAAAGTTGGTCAATGACGAAGTCCGGAGGAAGTTCGGAGTAGAGTCGATCGTGGCTGGAAGAAGTCTGGAAGAGATTCGGAGAATAGTCAATCACTGCAGAAAATTGGCTGATATTGAAGTCCAAAGAGCATTTGGAGCAGCTCGGTACGTGAATGGAGGAGCTCATTATCGGAGAAGTCTGGATGGTAATATGGAAGTTCGGACGGTCGAGGGAGTTCAGAAAGACGCCACACAAGGTCGGAAGCCGGAAAAGCCCTGGAAGAGTCGGCCGTTTACAAACTTCGGTTGGGGTTATTTTACACCCAACAACAGTCCTACTACTTCCGAGTTCGGATTCCGAATGAAGAAAGTACAGAGAAACTTTCACAGTCGAAGTTGTCTTTTTCGATTTTCGTACTCGGTTGCTTCTAGATATTTTGTCGTTTGGCGCGCTGGTGCTGGAGCCTTTTCAAATCAAGGTGATCCGAAAGATTTTTTTAAAATTTTCGTTGGAGCGTTGCTCTAGGTACGGCGCAATAATGGCTCTGTCAGCTGTCAGCTGCTTTCAGCCACCTGCTATGGTGAGTGGGACACGCGGCGAGTGTAGGTCGGCCAGAGGAGATCTGCAATCATTACTGCATCGGGCCTTGTTGCCTATTTAAACCCGCTCCCCCTCCAGAGATTTCACTTAGTCTGAGAGTCCTGTTGGTGCCTTCTTCTTCTTCCTGAGAGCTTCGTCCTTCCTCAGCGTCATTTTCGACGTTAGGTGTTCTTCGAGTCGTCCCTATCTCTGCATCTCTGCATCTCTGTATTTTTCGAACTAGCCTAGGTTAGTTTCAGAACTCCCCTCTTTGTTTTTTCTCTTGCTGTTCTTTTTTCGTTTTTCTTCTGTCACATTCCATCAGTTCAGTTTTCTACGAACTTTCTGTTTCTTATTTTTCCCAATTTTTTCGGGGTTTTTATGGTTTTTGTTCAATTCAAAATGTCTTCTAGCACTTCCTCCTCTAGCAGTTCTAGGAGTTCGTCCGTCTCCGCTCCCCAAGACCTTAGCTCTGTAGAAGAATCTCGTTTGGTCTTTGTACCAGACACCATCTCCAGTTCTCTGACTTCGGAGGAACTCTCACTGATTAGGATTCAGTACGGGGTTCTTCCGGAGTACGAACTGGAGCTCTCCAGGTCAACTGGTCGGGCTAGCGCTCCTCCCCCTGGCTGCTTCTGTTTATATCAAGAAGCTTTCCACGCCGGACTTCGACTTCCGCTCTCATCTTTTGTCATCGCTCTCTTTCGCTTTTTAAACATTTCTTTAGTTTCGGTAGCGCTGAATTTCTTTAGATTTCTGATAGGATTTCTTTTCCTCTGTTGCCTAGCCGAAGTCCAGCCAACCCTTTCCTTGTTTAGGAATTTCTATACTTTCCAGCGTCATCCCTCGGCAAAGGACTGGTGGTACTTCCCCCAGTTCGGTAGAAAGGGATTGTTGAAAGGCGTCCTCTCTTCTATCCACAATTGGAAGGAGAGGTTCTTCTACGTCCGATGCCCGACCTTGGAGTTGGGATTACCCTTCTGGGGCTCTCTGAGGGATTCCGTCCGTCGGGCTTCTAGCCTGAAAAGGGACGACCTCGAAGCATCCAGTAAACTCGAGGCCTATCCAGCCCCCCTCCTCTCTGAACTTCTGAAGGAACAACTCGTGTTCAACGTCGGTTTGAGCCTCTTGACCCTGTCGGTACTATCATTATTACAAAAAAAAAATTATTTTTTCTTTTTTTTTTGCTTTCTCTTTCTCTTATTCTATTTCTGAGCCGTGTCGATCTTCTTTTATTGCAGACATGGACACAGGTGTGGCTCGGAGGTTAGTCCAGGGTCTCAAGACCCACAAGAGAAAAAGTGCCGCGACTTCGGGGCCGGCGAAGAGAGCCAGGACAGAAGAGACGAGCTCGGCCGCGCCTGCTCAGGTGGCCGTTGCCGTCGACGCTCCCTCTGACGTCGAGCCCGAAGTCCCCTGAGCCTCTTCACGGAGCCCCCCGGTCGAGATTTTTGCTCTAGAGGCTCGTCTCGAGGGGGCACCAGGGGCCGAAAGGAGGAGGAAGAAGACCTTGGCCCGCAAGAGCCACAGCCGCAAGGCTGCCATCGAGGGGGTCGGCGGCTCCGAGGAAGATCTGGGGAAAATTCCTTCAACAATAGGGATTTAATAAAGAGGCCGGTCGAAGGGTGCATTCTGCCTGAGGTCGTCCACAGGATTGTCCTTGCTGATCCTGAGCTGCGGGTCTGGGACTCTCTGGGATCTTTTCTCGAGGTAGGTCAATTCACTTTTTCCTTCTTGCTTTTTTACTTAGTTTACTTAGCCTTTATATTGACTCTCCGGCTTCTCTTGCAGATTGGACACCAGCTCATCGCCAACGTCGAGGCGATGAAGATCGCCAAGAGGGAGGCAGCCTGGGCGGAGGAAGGTCGTCTGGCCGAGGCCGCCCGCCTCGAGGAGAAGATTGTCGAGGTCACATGTCTCCAGGAGGTGTTGCAGAAGGAGGGACAAATCTCGTCCGATCTGAGGGTCGCCTTAGAGGAGGAAAGAAAGAAGGGCAGAGGCCGAGGTCTCTGAACTGAAGGTGCAGGTCTTCGAGCTGAAGGCGCGGATCCTATCCTAGTCTCGGAGGCAGGGGCTCGAGCGGTAGAAGAGTTCAAGACCTCCCGAGATGGAGGATCTGCAGGTCCAGTTCGGTCAGGATGCTTTCATCAAGGGCTTCGAGCTCTGCAAGAGAAGGTGGTCGAAAAATTTTTCGAACTGGATCTCGGCTTCTTGGATGACGCGTCCGACGATGAAGCCGGATCTTCCGAAGCTGTGGTCGATCCTCCTCTAGCTGGGACCTCCTCGATTGCCGCGGTTGTCGTGACCGACCTTCCGGGGGCACCGAGCTCCTCCACTTCTGTCTCAGAGGTCCGAAACCTCTAGTTTTGTATTTTTTCTTTATGGCGACTTTTCTTTGTTCTCTTGTACTTAAAAACTATTTAGTCAATGAAATCGGATGCTTCTTTACAGAGAGCTTTTTTTTTTCCTTCTGCATTCTTTTCCTTCTCTTTTGTCTTCTTGCACTGATTTGAGTTGTGGCGTTCTTGTCTCCCAACGACAGTGTCCTGCCGAAGCTTTTCCCTTATCACAGGGAATTTCTCTGAAGTCGATGATCCGGGACCTCAGAAGGGAAGTTCGTCACTTGATGGAGAAATCCAAGAAGCTGGATGACGAACTTCACCGGCTGAGGAAGAGCCATTCGGAAGTCACTGCGGAGGTTACTCGCTTTTGGGACCTTCACAAGAAGGGTTTCATGGAATACACCCGGAGGAAGGCCGACTTCGTGGCGGAGCTTGAGGAACTCCGACAACGCGCCAGCGATCGATTTTGGACTCAGGCTTCCAAGATCAGCTCTCTTGAAGTTGAGTTGGCGGCTGCACGGGAGAAGATCGGCCAGTTGGAAGGGAGCTCATCCTGGCTCACAGCTCAGGCCGAACGCGATCGAGACTGGTCGAAAAATTTTCCGACCTTCAAAAACAGCTGCAGGATGCTGAGGCGAACTACAACGCCTATCGAGTCGGCTGGTGCGGGCAAGTAGAGGACTATCGAAGGAAGCTCAAGATGGCGACCGACGAAGTTGCCCGCCTTCAGAGGCAGTTGTCTGAAAGAGTCCAGCCCGCCTTTGCACAAGGCTCCGACGAGCTCCGCTCCTTGAGGGGGACCATGGAAGAACTATCTGTGGCCCTTGGACAGGAGAAGGCCGAACTGCAGCGGCTGAAGATTCAGCTGGCCCACGAGCAGCAGACGGTCAAGGATGCCGAGGGGAGTCTGAGGTCCTGAGGAAGAGGCTTCGAGAGTCGGAGGGCAAAAGCCGGCGGTTTCACCAGATGTACCGGAAAATGCTGCTAAGAAAGATGGAACTAGAAGAAGTCGAAAATTAAAAGCAGTCTCTAATAATGTCTGGAACCGAGAGCTCGAAGTCGGAAGAAGTCGAGCTTCCTTAAAGCTTCTTTTTACCTTTCGTCCTTCCATGTATTCTTTTTCTTTTCTTGTCGTTTTTCTTTTTTGGGCCTCCAGGGCTTTGTAATGTACACTTCACTAATGAAATGAAAAGGAAAATTTTCATTACTTTGTACATGCTTGTATTAAGTTGTCGTTTACCGAACTTCTTTTGTCTTCCATTTTGTTCGACGTGGCGGTGTTTGTAATTCCTCGTCTATTCTTGCTTTGAGTCGTCGTTTATCGAATTTTTTTTGTCTTTTGTCTTGTTCGATGTCGACGTTGTTTGAAGGTTCCTGATCGCCGTCGTGTTGATTTTCCCTTTTTGTTCATGACCGTAGGTCTTTTTGAGGCCATTTGAGTTTGACGTTTCCTCCGGTGCTCGAGCTTGGGGGCCCGAACTTCTCATTGCCTTGAGGAAGTCGATTTTTCCTCGGCCTGTGTTGAGTTTCCTCCTAACGACTGAGGATTTTTGATAAGAGTCTCCTTTCTCATTGAGACGAGGTCCCTTATGTCTTCGATGTAGTCTATTTTTCACTTATCACTGGTGTAGTTCGTCGCTCTCCCTTTTCATCCCCCTTGTTTTTGTGTTCGAGTGAGGGTTTTTCCTCTGCTCTTAACGGGGCCGTGGGAGTGTAGAGAAGTCGTAAGGAGGCTTTCCTCTTCATCCGGTCTTGATCGATCGGATCTTCGTTTGTGTCAGGACGAGGTTCTCCTTCTGTTCCCGACAGTCAATTTCAGCTCATATTAGGACGAGGTTCTCTTCCTGTTCTTAACAGGGCTGTGGGGGCACGCAGGGTTGTTGTAAGAGCCTCTTCCCTCATCCGGTCTCTAGATATCCGGGCCTTCGACTTTGCTCATGTTAGGGCGAGGTTCTCCTCCTGTTCCTAACATGCCTGTGGGGGCACATAAGGGCCGTTGTAAAGGTCTCTCCCCCTATCCGGTCTCTGGATAACCGGGCCTTCGACTTTGCTCATGTTAGGATGAGGTTCTCCTCCTATTCCTAACATGGCTGTGGGGGCACATAAGGGCCGTTGTAAGGGCCTCTCTCCCCATTCGGTCTTAAAATAATTGGCCTTTGACTTTGCTCATATTAGGATGAGGTTCTCCTCCTATTCCTAACATGGCTGTGGGGGCATATAAGGGCCGTTGTAAGGACCTCTCCCCCCATCCGGTCTTAAAATAACGGACCTTTGACTTTGCTTATGTTAGGACGAGGTTCTCCTCCTGTTCCTAACATGGCTGTAGGGGCACATAAGAGCCGTTGTAAGGGCCTCTCTCCCTATCCAGTCTTAAAATAAATGGGCCTTCGACTTTGCTCATGTTAGGACGAGGTTCTCCTCCTGTTCCTAATACGCTTAGTTTCGATTGTCGGAAGGAGCTACTCCTATCGTTAGAGCTCATGTCAAAAGAAAAGATATGCAAATATGAAAGAAACTTTTATTTAAGACAAAGTTATTGATAATACATTCGTAGATTTTTCGAATCCATAGCCGCGGAAGATTTGCTCCCCGTCGGGGTCCTCCAGAAATGGAGTTGATAATCCCAATTAGAGATCGATCTTCAGGTTGCTCCTCCCTCCTTGGCGGCTCCGGTTGCGGTAGGGCCCTCGGCCGATCTTTCCTACCTTCAAGTCAGCGTCGAATGAACCTGTCGAGCCGACCTCGTCTGATGAGCTCCTCGATCTCGTTCGGAGCTGAATGCACTCCGTGTCGTGGCCGTGGTCATGATGATAGAGGCAGAACTTGTTAGAGTTACGCTTTCTGAGGTGTGTGCATCCTTTCCGGCCTTGGCAGCTGCTTCCTAACCTCCATCAGCACTTGAGTTTTCGATGCGTTGAGAGGGGCGTAGCTGTGAAATCTTTCTGAGAGAGAGCCCCGCCGAACTTTGCGATCCGGGCTTCTCTGCCTACGAGCTCGGAGAGGAGTCTGGACACGCTTGTATCCGGAGGGAGTTTGAGAACGTGGTCGAGCTTCACTCGGTCCTTTTTCAACTGCGGGCTTGTTGGAGTCTCCCGCCTGTCGCTCTTTCGCGGCCTCCTCGTCCTTCATCTTGAAGGCTTCTTCTGCTCGGGATATCCTTCGGTCCGAGCCAGCAAATCAGCAAAGTTCCTGGGATACTTTTTTTTTAGGAAAAACAGAAGATCGTTCTTTTGAAGACCGCCCTTCAGGGTGGCCATCGCAACCGATTGGTTCAAGTTTCGGACCTTCAACCGGCGATGTTAAAACGGTTGACGTAAGCTCGAATGGATTCTCCCTCCTTTTGCTTGATGTTGATGAGGGATTCCGAACCTCTCCGGGGACGCCGGCTGCTGACAAAATGAGCAACGAATTAGTGGCTCATCTGATCAAAGGAGAAGATAGTACCTGGCTTTAGTGTCGAGTACCAATTTTTGCCGCTCCCTTCAAGTAGACGGAAAGCTCGACATAGGATGGCGTCTGGTGCGTCATAAGCAGCATCATTGTCCGGAAGGCCTCCAGGTGGTCAACCGAATCCGAGGTCTCGTCGTAGTTCTCGAATTGGGGGAGTTTGAAGTTCGGCGGGATTGGCTCCTGCATGATCATTTGAGAGAAAGGAGGGTCAGTGCAGATGTCCTCACTGTAGGCAGTGGGAGCATGGTGGAGCTCTTCGATCCACCGGTTCATCTCTCGGAATCTTTCATCCAAGAGATCCTCTCGACTGCGAGTCTTGAGAGTCTTCTGGTGGAACTGAGGTAGGGACTCTCCGGGGGTGGAATCGTGATCGGATGGTGGGCTCTCCGCCTTCTGCTTCCCCTTTTCGGGGAAGACGGGGCGACTTGCCCAAGTGGCCCGCCCGATCGTCGGATTCTGAAACTCCGGCGATGCTCTTTCCAGCGCACTGATGCCTGCGGTTGCTACGGCTGCTTCTGCATGGCCTGCACTGCTTCGGTGAGGCCCCTGACCTGCTGAACCAGCAAGTCAAACTGCTCCATGCCGACTGTCGTTGCCGGAGGAGCTAGGGAAACTGGAGACGTGGCCGGAGTTTGCGGAGCTCGCTGAGATCTGGCCGCGGAGGCCGTGGATCGCCTGGTGGATGCCTTTCGGAAAGGCATCAGGTGGAGATCTGGCAGGAGAAGAAGTAGATGTCGGAGAAGGTGACCGGAGACAGTCCTGTTGAGCACTCCTTTAAGAACAAGGGTACTGCGAAGACACAGCTCTTCCTCTAGCGTCAATTCTGTTGGTGCAGAATTTCGCCGATGCGGAGAAGCTGGAGTCGAGGGGTCGCGTCCGCCGTCGGGATCTGCAAGGGAAGTCTAAACCGGAGTTGGGGGTGCTCCGGCAAGATCCTCCGACGCTCAAGTCAGTACTCTGCCTCAATAGAAATGGAGTGCCCGAATGAGAATTTTAGCAGAGTTTCGAGATAGAATTTGAGCTTAGAGAGAACGTATCTGGGGGTCTCTTTTTATAGACGAAGAGCGTAACTGATTGATAGCAATGTCTGTAACCGCTTGGTAGTGGGCCGTTCAGGGCCAGCGGAGTTTGTTACGGAGAGTAGTGGTGTCAGGGGCCGTTCAGGGCCACGTGGAGTTTGTTACGGAGAGTGGAGTGGTGTCCATTGTCGCGACTTGCCAGAGAAGGTGGAGCCACGCGAAATCTGTTACAGAGAGTGGAGCAGGATAGTGGCCATTGTCGTGACTTGCCAGAGAGTTCGGATCTGTCGGTTGGAGCTCGGCTGGGATGTCTGATGGAGCGAAATGGCTCTCTGTCTCATCAATCCAGGAGAAGCTCGGATGTTTCCGAGGTTGCTGACGGGTCTACTGTTGTCGGGTGCCTAGAGCGTTGATGCTGCAGGCGGGAGTCATCTGTTGGAGAAGCTCGGACGGGGATTTTCTGTTGGGGAAGTCTGGTTTCATGAGGAGTCCGGCAGAGGGTCGACCGGCAGTGGACTTCGGATGGCGTTGCGGAGGTTTGTCCGCTAAAGGAGTCTGAAGGGTCCTGTGGAAGTCCGGTTGGCGTTGTTGAAGTCCGTATGGGGACCGCTTTGTCCTGTGGAAGTCCGGTTGGCGTTGTTGAAGTGCGTATGGGGACCGCTTATTGAAGAAGCTCGGCTGAAGTCCGCCTGTAACAGGAGTTCGGAAGGAATTCGTTTACAGTAGAAGCTCGGATGGAATTCGCTTACAGTAGAGATCCGAAGTAGACCGCTCGTAGTAGAAGTTCGGAGTAGACTGCTTGTAGTAGAGGTTCGGAGTAGAGATCCTGCTGGTGGAGGCTGTTCGTCGTAGAAGTTCGTCTGTGATCCACCCACTGTAGAAGTTCGGACGGAGCCCGGCCCTGGTAGGAGTTCGGATGAAGCCAATCTGTAATAGAAATTCGGGGTAGAGGTCCGGCTCTCGTGGGAGCTCGGGTGAAATCCAGAAGGCGTTCGATCGCCGTAGAAACTTGGATGGAGTCTGGTTACTGTAGAAGTTCTGCTGTTGGGGAAGTTCGGCCATTGACGAAGTCCGGAGGAAGTTCGGAGTAGAGTCGATCGTGGTTGGAAGAAGTTTGGAAGAGATTCGGAGAATAGTCGATCACTGTAGAAAATCGGTTGATATTGAAGCCCAAAGAGCATTTGGAGCAGCCCGGTACGTGAATGGAGGAGCTCATTATCGGAGAAGTCCGGATGGTAATATGGAAGCTCGGACGGTCGAGGGAGTTCAGAAAGATGCCACACAAGGTCGGAAGCCGGAAAAGCCTGGAAGAGTCGGCCGTTTACAAACTTCGGCTGGGGTTATTTTACATCCAACAATACTGATGGTTTGGGAAAGCTAACTAATGGTACCTTTTATTAAAGATAAAGAAAACTTATATGCATGCCATAATGACATAAATGAAAGAGAAAATAATAGGTGACACTTCACTAGAAGAGTCCCAGCACTTCAGTGTAATAGGTGAGGACTACAGGTGTCATCAATAGTAATAAGGTGTTCTTTAACATGATGTTCCAAAGCAGCCATGCTAGTTGCTGTCACTTACACCAAAAGATTGGTACTCCAATTTTGGAGTTTCTTCTTGTGTCATGTCAGGCATTTTGTATTTTTATAAACCGGAGCATCTAGAGAACACGACTATGAGGGTTCTGTGGTTGGAAAAGTTTGTGCTTGTCATGAATTCTAAATAGATATTACCACAGTTCCTCAATTTTTAAAATTTTTCTGGGAAACCATTGTGATTGTTATCGGATGTTCTCTCATTAGCAAGCACTATGCTTTTGCAAGCTGTCAAAGCACAATGATTGTGTTGTCCATTGCTGGATTTGTGTGATTTCCATGGATGGAAACGGCGACTACTAGGTATTCAGTTGATGTGCCTTGTTATTTGTGTTGATGGGGTAACTGATAAGGCATAAATGGAAATGTTTCTTGCAGGAAGAGCTATGAATTTTTTCTTGTTTGGTCTTTTGAGCGAGTTACCTTTGTGACTGTATTTGGCATTGGCTATTTATTTTGGTTGAGTTATTCTGCTCTTTGGTGAGAATGGGTTGGAACTGTCTCATCTCTCGTTAGGCAAGGTAAAACTTTGAATAACCTGTATCTATGGGTTCTTCTAAGTTGCCTTCCTTGATCCTGAAAGTATTTAATTGGACCTAATCTTGCCTAGAGTAATTGCTCTGTAGATGAATCTCAAATCTAATGTGAAGCGATCTTTCATGATAAGGATTGAGTTGTAAGCAACAATGAGGGAGAAACTTCAGGGATCTGGTAGCAAATCTTAATATTCGTTTTGATTGGTTCATTAAAATAGATACTTCTTAAAATCATTCAATTTTTTTGTAAATAAAATATATAAATATTTGGAAACATGTGTCGATTTTTGATTAGATGCATGACTGAAAAAGCAACATAGTGTCTCATTTCTACCGCAGTCAGCATGTGTTTTAACATGTCTAGTGAAATAAACATAACATCCAGTAGTTTAGTATATCTGCATACAATCGTGTAGGCCCATATTGTATTTTAATTTTGACCAATAAAGGCTGTGAAGACATTTTTCCATGAGAGCTGTGCCTCCTAATGAGGTTGCTAATTTTATGTGATAGTGGGATATTGGTGATAAACAAGTCAATTAAAAAAACAACATCTAATGAACCATAAAAAAATGGTTTTTTACATGTTTTAACATTCTCATGATATTATTATGTTGGACCTTATGATCTTCTATATGTATTTGGATTTGATGATGTTCTTTGACCTGGATCAGCTCCGTATTGTGAAATCCCTTTCATTGACGGTAAGATCTTCATAACAATGGAAAGTATCCTAACTAGCCGAAGTTGTTTTAATTGACCAGTAGATTGTTGTGCATGGTTTTCATTTAATTGTTGATATTCAGTGCTCTTTAGCGTCTACAATCATACGAGGTTGACAATCTAGAACTCTGGAATGGTCTTTTGACCAAGAATGGAGATCTTTCTTCGTGTAGTTCTAGTTATGGCATTCTTAAGGGTTTTACACACACACACACACGCACACACACACACACACATATACATACATGTATACATACATGTATATATATATACACACACACACATATACATACACATATTTGCGCGTATGCAAATATATAGTTGCATATATATGTATATGCATATATGTAGCATATTTCATATTTTAAAACAACCTTAAAACATAATATGTCCGCATTGACAACAAGCAGCCTTTACTGATTCATCTCTCAGCTTTTTGTACCTTATGTTGTCCTATTATCTGGAATTATTGGTTATATCTTGTGTCAGTAATTTTCTTTCTGCATTTTGAGTCTTTTGTAAGCTGTGGTATTTGTTCCTGTAATAGTTACTATTCTTTGAAACAAGAAAGCAGCTACAGATACCCTGCATTGTTGACATTTATTATTTTACCTCAAGCAGATGGATAGGGATAAGCTCATGAAGATGGCTGGCGCTGTTCGCACTGGTGGAAAGGGCAGCATGCGCAGGTTCTGAACATTTTCTTCTTGTTTTTTTTTTTTTTTTAATCATATTGCAATGTGAAGATGTAAATATTGCTGAAATGCTTGCAGGGGTGCTTAAAAGATTTTGAGAGGTCAAATATTGAACTAAATAATAGATGCAAGATATTGAGATATGGTGACAAACTTTTGGGATTCTTGGTTGGGATGTGTGTCTTCGGGAGAAATGATTACATTTCAAACAGCATTGTTCAGGCTTTCTAATAGGTTTTTAGATTTAAAGAATGACATCTTATAAGAGTCGAGTAGATTTTTCATGTAAACTTTTGGTAGATTAACATCTAATTGTATTTAGAAGCCAAGGAAATAAAATATGGTCATGAGTACAATGGAACCTGTCAAACTGGGCATTATGCAACATTTGTTTCTCATGTTTATGTTAAATGAGTATGATGAATGGTACATACTAAGTTTTGAGGTTTAAAACCAGTAAGCCTTTTTGTCAAGGATCATAATATATTTTATATATGGCTTTGAATATATTTGTTTATGTTTCCATCTTGTACTTCTACCAGGAAGAAGAAGGCAGTTCACAAAACAACAACAACAGATGACAAAAGGCTTCAGAGTACTTTAAAGAGAATTGGGGTGAATGTGATCCCTGCTATAGAAGAAGTGAATATTTTCAAAGATGATCTTGTTATCCAATTTTTGAATCCCAAAGGTAGAAAAACACATGGCGAAGCAGAGAGATAAAGCTTATGGCAAGAAATCAGTTCATAACTTTTGGTTTGCTAATTCCATTGTTTCTCTTTCAGTGCAAGCTTCCATTGCAGCCAATACATGGGTTGTCAGCGGTTCTCCACAGACTAGAAGTACTGTCATTTCTTATTTGAATATATCATGAATATCAAAATATAAAAAATTAGTTGATTTTTTAAAAAAAAACTTAGTACCTATTCCTTTGAAATATGTGGAACTTTAACTTTGGTCATTAAATCAAGGATGTTTGTGCTGTCACAGGACAGCTAGCCACATATTGGTTAACCCTTTATGAATCTGGCTTTTACTCTTTGATTGCACAATCTTGATTGAATTAAAATTCCTTTTTCTTTTTTTAAGTACTTTCTCCCTAATTCGTCTTTATTTGCGAGTTCTTCTCCTGATTCCATTTCTCATATATGAAATTGTCTGCTACAGAACTTCAGGATCTGCTTCCAGGGATCATCAATCAACTAGGTAACTTGATCTCTTCAGGGTGCTTTATGTATTCATTTTTAGTAAATTTACTTTTTTTTGGTACGCAGAAGTGTCAGTTTTTTATACCTGTTCATGAAATCATCTGTCCTCTGCTTTCATTACTCTTTTTCATCCATCATCAACTTGTGATAGTTTTGTCTTGCCTGATGCATGCACTCATTTAGTTAAATCTACTTTTGAATTTTGATTTAACTTTTGATTTTATGTATATATGATTGTTTTTTTAAAACCAAATTTTTGTATATTTGCTAGCTTGCAATTGTGTATATTTCATGGTGACACATTTTATTGTTTTCTGAAGGTGACATCCATTTTCAGTTTGTCTTTTTGGTGGGTGGGTGCGCTACGTTGCATGTGTTAATTCTTTGGGTGGGACTAACAATCCAAATAATGAAAAATTTGGGATATGAGTTAGTTGCCTAGGTAGCTTTCTTTCAGTGTATTAAAAACAAAGAAAATAAAATTCAGTATGTTTTGCTAGCGCTGTTGTAACAAGGTCCTGAAATTCCAGAGTCTTCCAGCGAAGGTTGCTGAGCTTTCATGTCTCTGTTCAGGTCCTGATAACTTAGACAATCTGAGGCGGCTTGCTGAACAGTTCCAGAAGCAGGCACCACCAGCTGCTGGTGTCAACACTGTGGACAATGACGATGATGATGTCCCTGAACTTGTGGCAGGAGAGACATTTGAAGCAGCTGCCGATGAAACTAAAGCCAATGAGGCCCCAGCTTCATAAAGGTTACAAAGTCTAGATTTCTTTTTTTTTTTTTCCAATCTTAAGCTATCATTAGTCTCTCTGTTTTCTTTTCTGCGACTTGTTGGGGAAAGCAGCCGTTTTGTGTTGTAATGGAAGGACCGCGGTTAGTCCCTTTGGCCGTGCCAGTAGGAGATTCACCTGTTTCCTGGATTGAGTTGATGAATTACTGAAGGATCTATTTTTAATTTTATATAATCGAGCCATTTCAACCTGATGCTTGTTATTCGTACTGCCATTTTATTTGGAGATTTTCTAAAAGCACTAGTCTGCTAGCTCAACCAGTCTCATTATTGGCAGAGATCAACATCAGTTGTTAGCTCTGTTTCGGAAGCGGCAAATTCGTGCCTCACCGTGTGTTTATTCTTTTGTTTTTATTGTTTTCTCTGTGTGAACGTGGTCATATAGTTTGTTCAGAGATTTGAAAAGTTTTGCGGTCGATTGCATGTCCGTGACGAATATTGGTCTGCACAAACTCGTACGGGGAAGTGCACATGCATGCAAGCGTATGTATACCACCATCCCAGCCCAAGAAGGGCAAAAACATCGGGCAAGTTCAACGCTGCCACGCCTGAATACCTACCATCCACACTTCGGCCTGGAAATGGGCCTGGGCTAGCTTGGGGCCCGTTAGGCTGAACTGGTTTCAGCTCGAGTTTTGTACCGGGTCTGAAACTGTTCAGGTTAGATTTGGATTAAGAAACAGGGTCTGAATAAGTTTCAGGGGAGGGGTCTTTGGACTAATAATTGATCTAGCCTGTACGTTTGAAGTCTGAACCCAGATTTTTTTTCTTTTCCCTATCTATAACAGGTTGAAGTTATTTTGAGGATCTGCTGAGAGTCTTTATAGTTGACCCCAAGCATTTTGGATTAATTGGGTTAAAGTTTTTGGGTCATAGCAGGTTGAAGTTATTTTGAGGATCTGCTGAGAGTCTTTATAGTTGACCCCAAGAATTTTGGATCAATTGGGTTAAAGTTTTTGGGTCAATTAGGCCAATTCAGGTCTAGCCTTTCGACCCAGCCGAGCTTATTACAATCAGGGGGTTGAGTCTGACGGAAGATGCATGATGCATCGATTTTTTTTTTCTTTAAATGGTAAAATCCCAATTTGGGGAAACGTCGATTGCGAGTGGCAAGAACTATATTGCTAATGATTTAAGAAAAATGCAGATACGAAGGAAAGGTATAAGACCAGACCCTTTTGGTACTCTGGCCGTGCAAAGCATTCCAATGTTCTCTCCCTATGATTTTTCTGATATTTTTCTCCTATTTGCTCTTGAGAAACAAGAAGCATACTAATTCCCACTGTGATTGAAAGTTGGTGGAGCCTTATATATAAGAAGGAATTGGTACATTTTTATTCTCAATAAAATATATGTACTTTTCTGCAACCATAACCCTATCAGCAAACCATATCACAAGATCAAGTTTGTGTTAATCAAGCCTTGACAAACCAATATCTAGGAGTAAAGGCTTACAGAGCCTGCAGGTGAACTTTCTGGGTGGAAGACGCAATGCAAAAAAGCGACAATATTTTTTTCTAGCAGCATGACAAACTTCAAAAGGTCTGATTCGCCTGTTGTTTTGGACCAAGGATGCGAACTTGATTGAGCAATCCATCAACCAAAAGGGGATCTTGGGTCCACGTTCATGCCTTGGATACAAAATAGGCATGTATTAGATAAAGATCCAAATTTCGTCATATAGCCCATATTCTTCACAAATCTTCATGTCCAAAAGTCTGATCTCTTAGGAGAATTTGATTAGCCAACCCTAACATTTGGTTGTCTTTTCTTATTTCATTTAGTTTAGAAATTGTTTTAGTTTAGAAATTGTTTAAGAGGCTTGACTTTGTACTTTATTTCTTTAATTAGTTGATGAGTTACAGAAACTACTCACTGGAGCCCAAATAGTGCATGATACGATAGTGGCTACCACCGAGTAGTGGTTTGCTATTTTACATGAAGAGTCCTAAATGGATTCAAGTAGTCAATGTTATTGTAGATTATTAACCCATATAATAGGGTTTCTTTGGGCTTTTAGGTCTGCCTTTTTCCTTTCATATCTAAGCAAGTTACTTCATAAAGAGAAATGGATGAGCGAGCCTAGAATGCCCACACTTTTTCCTGCTTTCCTTATCCATCTTCTTCCATTATTTTCCTCTTCTACTAGATTTGTATCTTATTATTTAGTCCTATTGCTGCAAAACTCCAGGAAGGTACTGATGTGATTGGAGTTGGACACCGATTGAGATCTACGATATTGGAAGAGACTTGTAAAGAAAATTCGCACTTGTCCGAGATATTCCACTGGGGATCCTTCGATACCTAAATCAGTCGGAGCTTTAGAAACAATAGAGAGAAAAGAATACAAGAGTTTGGAAGAATGGAGGAAGAGTTTTAGAGTGTTTTGAATATCCTTGCTTGCTTGCTTATCTAAGAGCTCTCTTTTGTACCTCTTTTATTTGGAAGTTGAGATTTGTTAGGCCTAGCTTCGCAAACCGTGGAATTACATTCTAATTCTTTATCGTGGGAGGGTCTAAAGAAGAAATCACAGCTTGCAAAGTCACTTTACAAAGGTTTTGACTGTCTTGAATGAGGAGATTGGGAAGGAGATGGAGAGATGGTCCAAGCTGGCAGTGGTCGTGTTATAGCCCAAAACCCAATTCAGCCCACCAAAGCCCAAAAAAAAAAAAAAAAAAAAAAGGGGAATCAAACCGGGAAGAAGACTCCGATAGGAGTCTTCTTCTCCGGCGAGACCCAGGCGAGATCGGAATCCTAGGACCCCTCGGAGTCCTAGGATCCCTTATAAGAAGACCTCCTCTTCTAGAAACCCAACATCGGCTCTTTTCCCCTCTTTTCCTCTTGATTTTTCGAAGTAGAGCCGCGGACACCGTTTTGATTCTCGTCGTGATTGCCCGCCGACGAGGTCATCGGAGGCCGAGGTGAGTCTCCTTCTTCTTCCCCTTCCTTCCGTGCTCCTGTGCGTGGCTGCCGGCGACGAGAGTCGCCGATTTCCGATCAGAGAAAGGGACCTCTGTTTTGGTCTCTTTCCCGTGAATTTTTTCGGCACTGGCGATCGCAACTGATCGCCGGCCATGCTCCTCGTGACGGGGGAGTGGCCCCCCTTTGCCGCCGGCCTCCGCCGCGCGGCCATGGCCCGAACGGTCGGTCAAGGCCGGAGGACCGCCGTCCCCTGTTCGGCCGGAAGGAACCAAGAAAAAGAAGAAAAAGAAAAAAGAAAAAGAAGAAAAAGAAGAAAAAAAGAGAAAAGAAAAGAGAAAAGAAAAGAAAAAATAAAATATAATAATAATAATAATAACAAAATATATATATATACTTATATATATATATATATATAAATAAATGAATAAATAATAATAATAATAATAATAATAATAATAATAATAATAATAATAATAATAATAATAATAAAATGATAAGAGAGAGAGTTTCTCTCTCTTCTCTCTCTTCTTTCAGTCTGAACCCTGACTTTCTCTCTCTGAATTGGACTTCTCTCTCTACTTTCTCTCTCTAGAATTTTCTCTCTCTAGTTGTTTCTCTCTCTTGATGGATTTCTCTCTCTCTAAAGTTATTCCTCTAGGATTAGCGTAGTGGAAGCTTATCTAATGATTTTGATCGAGTTTAGGGAAGAGTCTGATTTTAAGTGAGGTTTTGATTTGGGATCTGTTTAGATTGAATTTTGAATTAAAATTAATGTAAAAATATAATTTTGAATAATAGGCACGGAAGAATCTCTTAGAAGTTAGTCGATCTGTTCTTTCAGTGCTCCGTGAAAGGTAAGTAATGAATCATCTTCTCGAGATATTCCATATTTATTCTGAAAATAAATAATTATTTTTGAAATTATGCATGATTTATGAAATTATGTTTTAAAAGAAAAGTGCTTTTGAAATATTATGGTACGTCGATTTATGCACATGTTCAGTGAGAAAAAAAAAATGATATATTATGGTACAAAGTGTTTTGATACAGATCGGATTTATGCTCTCAGCCTAACTATGTTTTAGTGGGCCCGCCAATGGGGATTATACGTTGGTACTAATGGACCCTGCAGTGGGGGTGCGTGGTTTGTGGATCCTGCAGTGGGGGTTGTGCGCTGGTATTTGTGGACCCTGCCAGTGGGGGTTGTGCGCTGGTATTCTGTGGACCCCGCCAATGGGGGTTAAACGTTGGTCATAGTCAAGGCTGTTGAGTTACGAGTGTTTTGAATCGAATCGAATTTATGATTATATTATATGTGAATATTTGAAAATATTGAATTTGTATTAAATCAGCATGAAATATATTTTTATATTTATTTACAGATTATTCTTAAAAATTATATAATATCTGAAATATCTGGTAGAGATACTTATTACTTACTGGGCTGTCTAGCTCATTACCTTTCTTTCTATTTTTCAGATTCAGATAATTAATTTCGAACGTGGGAAGAAATATTGGGACAGAGCTTTTAGAGACGAGATTTAGCATTGTCAACTTCATTGAACTAGATCTATTGTTTTATTTTTAGTAAAATTTTTATTGGATGTAAGATTTTTATTTAATTACTTGAATTAGAGTTGAATAATAATTATTTGAATTTATTCCGCTGGATGCATTGATATCGTGATGAGATGCCTTGCATGCTCATAGAGAGAGTTCTTCATGAGTATGCGGTGGTTGCCGTGACCCTCGATTCACAATCTCGGGTTGGGGGCGTCGCTAGAGTTCAATGACAAGTTTCGATAGAGCTAGTGGCGAAGAAAATTAAGGATAAGGTTCGAGTGCAAGGCAAGGTTGAGCCGTCGACTCTAGAGGGTGACCATCTCTTGTTTCAATTCCAAGATGAAAGTGACCATCTCTTCCCATCATTACCTTGACCTTTCCCACCACCATTTTCCTCTTCTCTTTATACTACCTCTACATCGTTCAATTTGAATCAAACCACAAGGGTGGGTCCCATCGTGTGGTTTTTTTTTTTTTTTTTTTTGGCCCAGCCTAAGCTCGAATTCAAGTCTGATCGGGGACAAAGCTCAAGCCTAAGCTTAAGTTTGGATTTTTCAGAAAAATTTGGACGCCCAACCTAAAGCCTAAAAAAACTGCAGATCAGACTTGGATAGAGATACGATCCAACCTACTTACAGCCCTACTGATAAGGGAAAGACGTAGATGCGCTCTTACTGCATGGCATTCAGCTGCAGAGGTAGGATGGAAACAGAACACAGAGATGGTGGCGAGAGGAATTGACAGGCAATTGAATACAATGGGACTTTGACAGGAACTGCTCTAACGTATTACTCCACGGACATCGGGGGAAGCTCTAGGATAACAGACCACCTTGTTTTTCCCTGCTGCCACCTTCCACCGGGAGGACGTCAAACACCCTTTACAACATGAGGATATTTTGGTTATTGGCCAAAAAATTAAGCTTATATTCCCTGCAGTCAAAGACAGTAATGAATTCTGAGTGACAGCATTTCCCATGTACCGCCGTGGTTTCATGGAACTTCCTGCAGAGCTCTATGCTTCCGTGCCCCTCCAGTAATTTGACATACTCAACATAAACAGAAAATATACACTCCTACTTCGCAGAGACAACATTGCACTAACAGTTCCAGGTGCCCATGGTGCTGTCACACTATCCAAATATACTCTGAATTGAGACGCTTGATCAGGACATAGTCTCTTATAGTCATCGCAAGCAGCCTGAGTCATCATCCCCATACATCATAATAATCTTTCCGTGCTACTCACAGAAGCAAATTTAACCGTACCCCACCTCTCCCACAGAAAAAAGAGAAGGAAAAAACAAAAATTGCGGCGGATGAAACACCTGGCAGTGAAGAAAACCTAGGCATCATGAGAAAGTAAAGAAAGAAGATTGTGGAATTTCCATTCTTGACAATAATTCCATCTTATAAAAAAGAAAACTCGGGCCCCAACAAAATCTCCATACCAATTCCAACTTATGCTATATAAAGAGATCCCATTCACTTGGATCAAACCTAATCATATTGCAGACAGATGGATCCTGATTTTGATCATATAGTGCAATATCCAAGCCAAAGTAAATATCATGTTCAATACTGATCACATCATTAACATTCCTTCTCAAACTCACAGCTCTTGGTGAAAACACCAAGGGTTATTAGCAAGGAAGTTTCACAGCGTTCACAGAACCCTGATATCCAATCAAAACCATATTAATCATCGTCCACATAGTGCACAACATGCTAGGTAGATCACTGGTTCAATGCAAAAGCATCAAATCAAAATGCAGTCATTTAGCAAAATCCGAAACCTGTGCACCATAACAAGATAAATATGGGCATGAGCAACATCAGCAGCAGTCACCAGTAAGAAGATGCATCTTAGAGTATCAAAAAGAGATAGATACAGCAGACAGAGTGATCAACATGAAATAAAAATTATTGGAAAACTTGACAGATCCAACTATGAGCAAAAAAATGATTGCATCCAAGTTATCGAAAGGTGAAGATTAATATGTATTTATGCCTGTAAGTCACGTGACTGGCATATGCTCTTGGACTTCATCCACATGATGAGACAATTGAGAGGATGCAATAAGCATGTTGCCAGTTTGAAATTTTACAAGGTAACCTGACACACTCCTAGTAAAGAAGTGATAAGCTTCCTAACAAAGGTCTACTTTGTTAAATCTCCTCGAGTGCCTAGACAGATTATGAGCGGCCACATTTGAATGAAGGATTAGATGTGCACCAAACCACACTGGATCACATTAATGAATGATAAATCAAGCCAGTGCTGGTGCTTGACTCTAAGATCCATTGACAATGTTCAATAGCGATCTAAGGCTTATTAAGGATAAGAATGAAAAAAATTGAGAAAGTGTAAATCAAAGCAAATCTAGATGTGGGGGATGGAACAGAGCTCTAGTGCTGCACAATCAGGCAAGGACCACTACAGAGGTAAAGTTGAAAAAGAAGAAGAGATATATGAGAGAAAGTGGAACAAGATTTTTTTTCTTTCTTACTTTTAGCTTTAGGGATCCTTCTCTTTTTATACATGATTTTCATTCTTTACAAAAGAAGGTGACAACCCATTCTTGGTTATCCCCTAAACTAAAAAAGACCATTCATGGCTATTACCTAAACTGGGAAAGGCCATGGACGGAAATCAGGGCAGGCTAGGCTGTTAACACTCCTCCTCAATATGAGGCGAAGATATCACGAAGTCTTATCTTGCTACAAATCGAAGAAAATATATAACTACTGAGACCCTTCATTAGTATGTCTGCCAATTGTTCTGAAGACTTAATAAATGACAAATAGATAACTTTTTGATCCATCTTCTCTTTGATAAAATGACGGTCAATCTCTATGTGCTTAGTTCTATCATGTTGAATAGGACTATTGGCAATATTAATGACCGCCTTATTATCATAGAACAGAAATAGAAAAGAAGACCGAAAAAGACGAACTCAACAAGCAGTCATTTCAACTATAAGATCTCACAAATGTCTTTAGCCATAGCTCGATACTCAATCTCTGCACTAGATCGAGTGATAACATCTTATTTCTTACTGTATCAAGTCACAAGATTTCTACCAATAAAAATACAATAGCCTGAGATAGATCGACAATCATCTATGGAGCATGCTCAATCAGTATCAGAATAAGCTTCAACCTTGAGATGTTCATGATGAGAGAAAAGAAGACCCCATCCTGGTCAACTCTTAAGATATCGAAGAATTTTGTATACAGCTTCCTGATGGCGCTCATGGGGATCATGCATGTACTGACTCAACACTAATTGCAAAGGCTATGTCAGATCCTGTGTGGGAGAGATAGATCAGTCTGCCAACAAGATGCTGATATCGCTCACGATCAACTGGCTCATCACTATCAGCAGTAAGACGATAATTCTGCTCGATAGGTATAGTAGCAGGTCGACATCCCAACATCTCTATCTCAGTTAATAAATTCAGGATGTATTTTCACTGAAAAAGAAAGATGCCATGAAACGACCTAGCCACTTCAATGTTGCAGTTTTATGGTTTCATGCATGTATGATTTTGCAAAAAGAGTACGCAGCAGAATTTAAAATTTTTTTAGATTAAATCTAATTTAATCTAAGCATGCATAAGATCATATCTTCAAACCATAACTAGAATCATCATATGTGAGATAAGATTCAGATACAGAAATCAAATAGAAAAAAATAAATAAAAACATACCTAGACATGGATCAATCTTCAACTCGAATGGATGATCATGGATATCCTGCGAAGGTCCCTTTTAGTCGCATAAGCATCTGGCCTCTATGGGTATCTACACGAGACTCTGATCTGATCAAAAGCCTTTTGATCTCATCGGGGTGCTAGCTCCTTGCAGAGATCGCATCTTGATGGTTGAATTTTTTTTTTCTCCTAAGACACTCTTAGAGAACAAGAAGATATAGGAAGATCTTGATCTCTACGTTAGAGATCATGAGAAGAATCCTTTCTTCTCTTTTTTTCCTAAATTCATGCGCCAAATCTCTACAATAGAGATGTAATAATTTTTGTCCAACTTTTAGACAAAGAGACGAGGAGACAACCATGTCTAAACATGGACAAGGGAAGAGAAGAACATGTCCTAACAACCTACTCTTGGTTGTTGCAAGAAAGAAGAGATTATAACAAACTTACCTTACGCCACCTTTCTCAACGCCGTCCCCTTTTCTCCCATGATTTTTCACACACTAAAGGGGCTTCCCTTTGGGCACTAGAGTCTATGACCCACATCTTAGAAGTATTAATGGAAGAGTTAAAATTGTCAAGGTTTAATGCACTAGACTTAATACAAGAGAAATGGGATTGTGCAAAATGAGAATGAAAAATGGAAGGAGAACTGAAAAAACTGCTGGGCAAACCATTAGTAGAAGAAGGAGCACTACTAGAAGGAACATTAAGCCAGTCCATAATTCGACAAGCATCTCATCAGTAGATAATGAACTCCCAGCATCAGCAGGTGAAGGAGAAGTCGATGCCATAGTAGACGAAACACCTCCCTCTGTGTTCTCAAAAAGAGTGACCTAAGGATGATCAATAGCTGCACCAGAACGTCCTCCTCCTCGACGACCACCTCTACTATAACTAGAAGGATGGCCATGCAGCTGCCAATAAGTATCACGAACATGCCCCAATTTATTGCAATAGGAGCATATCCACATGTCTCGACCACCACGTCCATGAGATTGTCGAGATTGTGACTGGGGCTGAACAACCATCATAGAGCAGATAGTATCTATAGCAATTATCAAGCGACAGTGAGTCTCTTCACTCAAAATTAGAGAGAAGATCTGTTCAAGGGGAGGCAAATTTGTACTCCTATCTAGAATCTTAACTCTGATTGAGTCAAATTCATCATTGAATCCAGCAAGAAAATCAAAGATTCACTTCTCATTAGTGTATTTCTTGAACATAATAGCATCTTCCGAACAACAAACTTTGAAGGGGCGATAAAAATCCAACTCAAACTACATGCGCTGGAGTTCCACCATATAAGTGGTGATAGAGAGTTCTCCTTGTCTAAGTGTACACACCTTGCGTTTAAGCTCAAAAGCTTATGCTGTATTGCCCTGTTGTGAATAAGTTTGGGTAGCAGCCTTCTAAATTTATCAGGCAGTTTCAAAAAATGATATACCTTGAGCAACAGAGGGAACTATAGAGTTGAGAAGCCAAGCCATCACAAAGGAGTTCTCCAATTCCCATTTCAAAATTGCTGTGTCTCCTGATTGCGGCATAACTGTAGCTCCAGTGAGAAAACTTTCAAATCTACAAGCTTTGATGAATAGCCACACATTCCGAGACCACATAAGATAGATGAGAGATCCGTCATGTCGGATTGAGCTAATCAAGAGAGAAGGATTGTCTATCACAGTTGAGAGATAGAGGTGTAGACCACCTCATGATTGTTTTCTCAAACTCTTCTTCAATAAAATCGTCCGACACTTCCAAATATGCTCAAAAGATCATCCTTTTTTTTAGGAGGAATTCCTTCTTACCTGAAGGTACCACCCTCAGATCACAGACTGACATCCCCCCAGATCATGGGCTCGACGTCACTGGCAGGTGGCAATGGCAGGATGAAGCGACAAAGCAGCGAATGAGGGCATTACAGAAGAGGAAGGTGGCAATGGTGTGGGTCGATGATTACAAGTGTTGATGGTGAGGGCAGGGGTAGTGGCTGCGACCACGCGAGCATTGGTGGTGGACGAGGAAGGGGGTAGTGGAGCGAGTGCTGTGATCTGCATGGATGAGGAGGGGATCTGTGTGGTAAGGAAGGAGGCGGCTATGATCTATGAGGTGGCGGTGTGCTCAGAGGGGGGGTGCTATGGGTGAGGAAGGGGATCTGTGGGTGAGGGGCGGCGGCTATGTGCGTGAAGGGGCGGATGGCGATTTAGGAGGGAGACGACAGTGGTGGTGGTGCTCTACGATGGTAATGATGATTGGTGTAGTGATGGGATGGAGATGGCTGTCTTTCGGTGAACATCAATGGTGAAAAGGGGATGAAGGGGATTGTTGGTGCAAAAATCCATCTGCATCGGAGAAGCTGGAGTCGCGGTCCCGCCAGGACCTGCAAAAGAAGTCTAAATCGGAGGTGGGGTTGCTCCGGCAAGACCTCCGATGCTCAAGTCAGTTCTCTGCCTCAACAAGAATGAGCGTCGAACGAAAATTTTAGCAGAGTTTTGAGATAGATATTAGAGCTTAGAGAATAACGTATATGGGTCTCCCTTTTAATAGGTGGAGGGTACAATAGGCTGATGGCGAATTTTGTAACCGCCTATCAGTGCACCGTTCGGAGCCAGGAGGGGTCTGTTACGAAGAGTAGTGGAGCAGATCGTGGCCATTATTGTGGCCTGCCACATGGAACCTGTTGTGGGTAGTGGAGTAGAATCATGACTAATATTGTGGCCTGCCACGTGGAGCCTGCTGTGGGTAGTGGAGCGGCGTCCGTTGTCGCAGCTTGCCAGAGGGTGGAGAGACTGCGCGGTATTCATCGCAGGAAGTGGAGCAGAGTCATGGCCATTACTGCAGCCTGCCAGGGAGTGATGGTGCCATGCGAAATCCATCGCAGGAAGTGGAGCAGGGTTGTGGCCGTTACTGTGGCCTACCAGGGAGTGATGGAGCCGCACGGAATCCATCGCAGGAAGTGGAGCAGGGTTGTGGCCGTTACTGCGGCCTGCCAGGGAGTGATGGAGCCACGCAAAATCCATCGTAGGAAGTGGAGCGGGGTTGTGGCCGTTACTGCGGCCTGCCAGGGAGTCTATGAAGGAACCAGATCTAGGGTTTCAGGGTTAGATCTTGAAACTTTTTCAAGATCATACAGCAGAAGACTAAAATAAATCAAAATTTATTTCTAAGATCAGAAAATCCTAGATCTAAGATCTATTACATGATTATTACATAGCATTAAATCAAAAATTAAAATATATATAAATATAGTATGAACTACATGTTGATCATATCAACATTTTCTATACTAGCTACATCTAATGTATGTATTAAATAATAGATCAGATCTATTACCTTGCAAGTTAGATGCTCTAACCTCGCTGATCCAGGCTTAAGGATGATGTTGCAAGCCGCACACGCATCCGCCTCTAGGAGTCATCCACACGAGCCCACGAATCTCGATCAGAAGTCCTGCTTCAGGAAATCAGCACAGTATGCTAGTACTGCGCTGATCCTTCTTTGATGGTTGATCAGGTGCCTCCTTCTTCTTGATTTGACTCTTCCAAAGATGAAAAGTAGAAGGAGGAGTTTCAGATCTGAGACACTCTCAGAAAACTCAAGATGGAGGGAGGAAAGATATGAAAACAAAAACCTAGAAGAAGACCCTCTTCTTCTTCACGTTTTTCTCTCTAAAGTCCTAACTTGCATCTTTTATATCTCCACGACCCAAAGGTATTTCTCTCTGATTTTTGGATGGAAGAAAGGTCTCTCAAATATCTATCTCCTCCTAAAATTCATGAAGAAACTCATCTTATATAGAGAGATATGATAGAGTCCTTGTCCAGGTCAAATACCTAGTCAAGGCTTATCCAAACATGGCAAGTTAAGGACGCCCAACTCTTGAGCATCTCCTCCATATTTTCGTGAATGGATATCAAAAAGGGTTCACAATGTAAATCCTAAAGGCCAGAAAATTCAAAAAAAATTTGGATAAATTCGGTGCAAAATTGAAAGAGTTTTGGATTTCTAAAACTCTATCTCATAGAATTCAAAATCCAAACTTATTCCTTTTAGATTTGATCCAAACCACCTTCCATGTAAGAAAGAAGAGAAGAGACCTTTTGTGAACGTGAGAGAGATCTGGGAGAGGGCTTTTGTCGCACAAAATAAGTGGAGATTGGCGTTGAATAAGAGAGAGGGCGTGGAGAAGGTTTATGTGGCGCAAGGTGGAATCCTAGTCCTACTAGGATTCTGTCTCATAACTTGTTTTAATTTGGTTTCCCAAACCAAATCAAATCAAAATTAGATCAACCCAATTAAAATAGGTCTTAACCCAATTAAGAACCTAATTTAATCAGATTAAATTATATTTAAATCTGATTTAATTTTCTAATCAAATTAGAAATTAGATTGACCCAAGTCCTAGTTGAACTAGGACTAGTTTTTTCTTGCACTTGGCTTATCCAATAAACCAATTGGACTTGATCCAATCAAGCCCAAACCAAATCTAATTAAATCATATTTAATTAGACTTAATCTCAGCCCATTGGCTTAATCAAATTAAGCCAATTAGCAATCAAATTGCTAATCGATCCTCCTGCAACACTTGCACTGGGTTAAATGTCAATCGTATTGATCATTTAACCCTAGAATGATTCTTAATCATTGATCAACCATCTGATCGGATCATGAACTCTAATGTGTGTGACCTCATAGGTCCGAACCTAAGCCGGTAGCATAGGAACAAATTTTTATACCAATCGAAGTGACCATCTAGCAATGGTACCCGACGACCGGATAGGTCGAATGTGTAGAACAACATCCTTAGAACCTATGCGGATATAGTTTTCATATAATTCATCCCCTTAACCAAAATGTTCATAGGACACCCCAGAGCTCAACTGTCAACTCTGATCAGGTTGTCCACATTGTATTTCAAAATATCAAATCCATCTGATGGATTACCCTGGCCAAGGTTTTGCTAAATTGAAATACAGCGACTCATTCTTCTCCAACTCTTGGAGTGGTCAATCCCATCTCGATCACACTCTGACTTCGCAAGTACTTGACTGTGCCCAGAAGCCTTCCGTCTCTGAATTAGAAATTCAGTTAGTCCAGTACCAAAGCACAGTGAGTTGCTTGCAAGTCACTGAGGCGATCTCAAGTCTAAGGGACACTTATACCTATATCCCATCAGAGACATTCTTGACAGCAGAATGCTCTGGAGTTGGTCACGTTCAATGACGATGTACCCTTACATCTCACCTGTATGCCATACCAGTGTCTCCACACTCCTTGGTTAAGAGGACAACCAACCCATATGGCCTACAGCGACCTATGCTCGATAGAAGCTGTCGTCCTTATTAACAGCCTATCATTTGGTCGTGAACAGTTTTAAGGACTAATCGATAAATCCTCTCTTTATCGAACCTAAATAGTCCTAAGGACTTCATCATAACAACGGAGTTCATTAGAAGATGAAAGCTTATGATGAAGATGCCAAATATATTTTATTTATTAACAAATCAATTACAATACTTGGTTGCTCAACCGTCAACAGCTTGACGATTGGCTTTTTGGGACATATTTCCCAACAACTCCCACTTTCCTAAAGCCACTCGGCACAGTATCTAATACCCATCTTCGATTTGTGGTTGTCGAACTCCTTTATTGCCAGGGCTTTAGTGAAGGGGTCGGCTAGGTTCTCCTTTCCGTCGATCTTCTGAAGGTCGACGTCACCTCGATCCACGATCTCTAGGATCAGATGGAAGCGGTGCAAGATGTGCTTCGTCGCTAATGTGCTTTGGGTTCCTTCACTGAGCTATGGCACCAGTACTGTCGCAGTAGAGCAGGACTGGACCATCGAGAGAGGGTGCTACTCCGAGCTCGTTGATGAATTTCCTCAGCCACACAGCTTCCTTCGCGGTATCTGATGCTGCGATATACTCTGCTTCACAAACAGAGTTGCCACAGTATGCTGCTTGAAACTCTTCCAGCAGATGGCTCCACCATTCAGAGTAAAGATATAACCCGACACGCTCCTGCTGTCATCATGGTCAGATTGAAAGCTAGAGTCTGTGAACCCCACAAGTTTCAGATCTGACTCGCCATAAACCAACCATTGGTCCTTAGTATTTCTCAAATACTTAAGGATGGCTTTAACCACTTTCCAGTGATTTTCTCCAGGATCAGATTGGTATCTACTCACTACTCCTAGTGAGTATGCCACATCTGGTCTTGTACATGTCATGGCGTACATGATAGATCCCACGGCTGAAGCATATGGGACTTTACTCATACGCTCTCTCTCTTCAGGAGTTGTCGGACAATCCTTCTTAGAGAGAGAAATTCCATGGCCTATCGGTAGATAGCCCTTCTTGGAATTCTCCATGCTGAACCTCTTCAGCACAGTGTCTATATACATGGACTGGGATAACCCAAGCATCCTTTTAGATCTATCCTATAGATCTTCATCCTTAGGATGTAGGATGCTTCACCCAAGTCCTTCATGGAGAACTGTGATGACAACCAAACTTTTATTCCCTGTAGTGCGGGGATGTCATTCCCGATTAAGGAATGTCATCCACGTACAAGACAAGGAATACCACAACTGGACCATTTGCCCATTTATAGATGCAGGGCTCTTCTCCATTCTTAATGAAGCCATACGTTTTGATCACCTTATCAAAACGCATGTTCAACTCCGAGAAGCTTGCTTCAGTCCATAAATGGATCTCTGAAGCTTGCACACCTTGGACTCATCTGTGGATGTAAACCCTTCAGGTTGTATCATATACACCTCTTCAGTCAGCTCTCCATTCAGGAAAGCAGTCTTTACATCCATCTGCCAGATCTCATAATCCAGATGGGCAGCTATTGCAAGCATTATCCGAATAATTTGAGCATTGCCACAGGGGAAAACGTCTCGTCATAGTCAATACCATAACGTTGACGATACCCCTTGGCAACCAGACGGGCTTTATAGGTCTCCACCTTTCTGTCTGTGCCCCTCTTCCTTTTGAAGACCCATTTACACCCAATGGGTTTAACCCCTTCAGGTGGGTCAACCAATGTCCATACATCGTTGACCTTCATGGACTCCATTTCAGATTTCATGGCTTTAAGCCATTTTTCGGAATCAGGTCTCTGCATAGCATCCATATAGGTGATCGGATCCTCATTATTCTCATCAAGTTTGATGGGATCACCATCCCGGACCAAAAAACGTAGTATCTGTCCGGCTGATGCGGTACTCTACCGGATCGCCTTAATGGTGCAGGTATATTGGGCTCCGGATGTGATCTAATCATATCCGACTCAGGTTCAGCTATTGGTGTCGGTCCTTCTACCTGTTGAACTTCATCAAGTTCAACCTTAGAGGCAACGGTTCCTTCACCAAGGAACTCCTTTTCTAAAAGATTGCCTTAAGGCTGACGAACACCTTTTGTTCATCAGCATGGTAGAAAAAATATCTTTTTGTCTCTTTGGGGTACCCTATGAATGAGCATTTGTCAGACCTAGGTCCAAGTTTGTCTGTGACTAATCGTTTGACATAGGCGGGCATCCTCAACCCTAAGGTGTGAAAGTACTGGCTTACGCCCTGTCCATATCTCATATGGAGTCTTAATTACAGACTTACTTGGAATCCTATTTAACAATAACAGGCCGATTCGAGTGCATATCCCCAGAAGGATATCAGCAAGCTAGCAAAAACCCATCATGGATCGGCCATGTCTAACAAAGTCCGATTCCTCCTTTCAAACACACCATTATGCTGTGGTGTTCCTGGAGGAGTCCATTGGGAGAGAATCCCATTCTCTCTAGAAATGTGAGAAACTCACTAGAAAGTATTCTCTTCCTCGATCAGATCGAAGAGTTTTAATACTCTTCCCAGTTTATTTTTCTACTTCACTTCGGAATCGTTTGAACATTTCAAATGAATCCGACTTATGTTTCATCAGATAGACATATCCATATCGAGATAGGTCATCCGTGAAAGTTATGAAGTAGAAATATCCACCTCTAGCACTGGTGCTCATGGGCCCACATACATCAGTATGTACTAGGCTCAAGAGCTCAGTAGCTCTCTCACCTTTTCCAGTAAAAGGTGACTTGATCATTTTACCAAGAAGACAAGACTCACAGGTTGGAAGTGATTCACAATCACTAACTTCGAGGATTCCCTCTTGAGTCAACCTGTTTATTCTGTTCTTGTTTATATGACCTAGCCTACAGTGCCATAAGTAGATATTGACACACTATCTAATCTAGGGTGCTTGCCAGTAGAATAGACTCTTATCAGGCTTGACCTTTTTGGTCTGGCTCTGCACTGATGTCCTAGCCTGAACTTGCACCTTCTTTACTTTTTTCTTCTTGTTCTTCTTCCCTTTCTTAAAAGGTCGAGAACCAGAAGATGAACCTCCCACTAAATTCACCGACTCCTTGTGAAGTTGGTGATCCTTCTCAAAGTTCTGAAGCAACCCCAGTAACCTGTGGTAGTTCTCTTCAGGCTTTGTCATTCTATAATGAGTGAGGAATGGGAGATAAGACTTGGGCAGCGAGTTCAGTATTGCATCTTTCCCAAGCTGCTCATGCAAGGAAAAGTCGAGCTTGCTCAATCATTCCATCAGCTCGATCATGTACAATACATGATCAGTGACAGAGGCACCATCCCGCATTTTGGCGTTGAAGATGGCACAACTATCTTGTGCCTCTCCACGTCATCGGGTGTGCCAAAGGCATCCTCCAACACTTGAAGCATATCCTTTGGCTGAGCCATCTTGAATCTGCGACTGAACTCGTCACTCATGGCAGCCAGCATGATACAGCGCACCGTGGTCCGATCACTGAGCCACTTCTGGTAAGTGTCTCTGATTGTTCCATGTGCATTGACAGCTGGCTCCTCAGGTGTAGGATCTATTATCACATATAGGATCCGTTCATGCTCCAGGACTATCTTCAACTTTTGGTACCAGCTACCGAAGTTGGGTCCCACCAACTTATCATTGTCCAACAATGATCGGAGTGATAGGAAAGTGGCCATATTTGCACAAAGGAGAACCATAACCTAATTAGTAATTGATTCATTAAACCTAAAGATTGGACTTTAATCAAAAGGTTCTCCCACTATTTTATTCGAATTGGTAGCCTCTACCTCCAACTCGAGGAATTACCCTAATTCCTTAGCGGGTACTAGAATCCACTTAGACTGCACACAAGCCCAACTTTGGTTGGTCAACCCATGTACATCTAAGGGTAGGTTCATAACCAATTGTTTCTCTAAATAATTTTAGTAATTTTAATTTTGCCCCAGAAACCTAATCAGTAGGCTTTGGCCTCCACTGTAAGGATCCGGTTAGGTCCAACCATTAACATGATCATACTTGGTGTATCTAACCAACGAATGATTAAGCCCAACTTTGGTTGGCTCACCTAACCACCATTAGAGAGACACTTCCAAGTCATCATATGATGAGTGATAATTCCATTAGTCAACAAGCACCAGGCCTTTGGGTCTGCAATGATTATTGAGTTAATGGACTCATTATCAAACACCTTAATGGGAGGCTATGACTCAGTTATCTCCATAACTTTTCATTTTAAGGACCTAATAATTTTAAGGATTTAAATAATTTAGAGGATGAGGTCAGATGAACCAGCTTATCATGATCCTCCCACTGGCTTCACCAAGTCAGCTTAAGGGAGACCAGGGCTGGTCTAGGAGCACCTAATCAGTCACACTGATTTACCTAGCTGACATGGGTCAGCTCGAATAGTCAAGTGATCTGATCAAAACATAATTTCACCAAGAGGCCAGGTAAGTTCGATCAGTGGGAGGGTCTGCCAAAGCTTGCCTTAGACACCATCAGAAATGGCCAGGTAAGTGGGCTCCCAATTAAAAACCACCGGTCTGGTTTACCTTAGTCACCAATTGTTTAATTAGTTTCGATTAGATCAACCTAACAGTTCGTGCTAGACCGCTTACCAAGAATCAAGTCCATTTGGTTCTCGTTAAAGACATGGACTTGACCAACTACAACTATTGTAATTGATCTAGAGAATCCTTGACCTAATCTAAGACAACAATTGATTAGATTTAGTCAATTCTCTAATTAAGTCCATCTTTAATCTAACCATAGGTCTAACCCAATTAATGGACCTAATTCCCACTAACCCATTAACCCAATGTGTTATGATTTGTGTCTTAGATTCTTCAATTCACAATCCTAAACCTAATCAAACAACTTCTTAATTCTTAATTAAGTTTTGGGCTGAGGGTTGGGTTCGGCTTTTCAAAAAATAATTTTCATATTTATAAAATAATTTTACAATATGATTCTACCAACCATATTGCATGTTTGATTCATAATCAAGATGCAAGTGAAATAAACATGAAACTACTTTAGATCTAATCTAAACAGGTTCATGTAATTGAAATAATTTCAACTTTAAATAATTTCTTTGCACAAAAATTATTAACAAAGAGATTTTATTTTAGATTTAAATATCTTTTAAATCTAATAAATATAAATTTAATCTAGATCATATCTAACAAATTTATGATTAAAGATAGATCTACACAAACTAGGACAACCTTTGCACTGTAAGGGGTAAACCTTACAGCAGGACAACCTTGCAGTTTGTGATTGATCTAAAATTTTAATTTCAGATTTAAAAATCAGATTATAAATTAGATCTAATCTAAAAATAATCTAAGCATGTATAAATAATCATGTAATAAAGAACCTAGGCTCTGATACCAATTGAAGGAACCAGATCTAGGGTTTCAGGGTTAGATCTTGAAACTTTTTCAAGATCATACAGCGGAAGACTAAAATAAATCAAAATTTATTTTCTAAGATCAGAAAATCTCTAGATCTAAGATCCTATTACATGATTATTACATAGCATTAAATCAAAAATTAAAATATATATAAATATAGTATGAACTACATGTTGATCATATCAACATGTTTCTATACTAGCTACATCTAATGTATGTATTAAATAATAGATCAGATCTATTACCTTGCAAGTTAGATGCTCTAACCTGCTGATCCGGCTTAAGGATGATGTTGTAAGCCGCACATGCGTCCGGCCTCTAGGAGTCGTCCACACGAGCCCACGAATCTCGATCAGAAGTCCTGCATCAGGAAATCAGCACAGTATGCTAGTACTGCGCTGATCCTTCTTTGATGGTTGATCAGGTGCCTCCTTCTTCTTGATTTGGACTCTTCCAAAGATGAAAAGTAGAAGGAGGAGTTTCAGATCTGAGACACTCTCAGAAACTCAAGATGGAGGGAGGAAAGATATGAAAACAAAAACCCTAGAAGAAGACCCTCTTCTTCTTCACATTTTTCTCTCTAAATACCCTAACTTGCGTCTTTTATATCTCCATGACCCAAAGGTATTTCTCTCTATTTTTGGATGGAGAAAGGTCTCTCAAATATCTATCTCTCCTAAAATGTCATGAAGAAACTCATCTTATATAGAGAGATATGATAGAGTCCTTGTCTAGGTCAAACACCTAGTCAAGGCTTATCCAAACATGGCAAGTTAAGGGACGCCCAACTCTTGAGCATCTCCTCCATATTTTTGTGAATGGATCACCAGCAAAGGGTTCACAATGTAAACCCTAAAGGCCACAAAAATTTAAAAAAAATTTGGATAAATTCGGTGCAAAATTGAAAGGGTTTTGGATTTCAAAACTCTATCTCATAGAATTCAAAATCCAAACTTATTCCTTTTAGATTTGATCCAAACCACCTTCCATGTAAGAAAGAAGAGAAGAGACCTTTTGTGAACGTGAGAGAGATCTGGGAGAGGGCTTTTGTGCACAAAATAAGTGGAGATTGGCGTTGAATAAGAGAGAGGGCGTGGAGAAGGTTTATGTGGCGCAAGGTGGAATCCTAGTCCTACTAGGATTCTGTCTCATAACTTGTTTTAATTTGGTTTCCCAAATCAAATCAAATCAAAATTAGATCAACCCAATTAAAATAGGTCTTAACCCAATTAAGAACCTAATTTAATCAGATTAAATTATATTTAAATCTGATTTAATTTTCTAATCAAATTAGAAATTAGATTGACCCAAGTCCTAGTTGAACTAGGACTAGTTTTTCCTTGCACTTGGCTTATCCAATAAACCAATTGGACTTGATCCAATCAAGCCCAAACTAAATCTAATTAAATCATATTTAATTAGACTTAATCTCAGCCATTGGCTTAATCAAATTAAGCCAATTACAATCAAATTGCTAATCGATCCTCCTGCAACACTTGCACTGGGTTAAATGTCAATCGTATTGATCATTTAACCCTAGAACGATTCTTAATCGTTGATCAACCATCTGATCGGATCATAAACTCTAATGTGTGTGACCTCATAGGTCCGAACCTAAGCCGGTAGCATAGGAATAAATTTTATACCAATCGAAGTGACCATCTAGCAATGGTACCCGACGACCGGATAGGTCGAATGTGTAGAACAACATCCTTAGAACCCATGCGGATATAGTTTTCATATAATTCATCTCTTGACCAAAATGATCATAGGACACCCCAGAGGTCAACTGTCAACTCTGATCAGGTTGTCCACATTGTATTTCAAAATATCAAATCCATCTGATGGATTACTCTGGCCAAGGTTTTGCTAAATTGAAATACAGCGACTCATTCTTCTCCAACTCTTGGAGTGGTCAATCCCATCTCGATCACACTCTCACTTTGCAAGTACTTGACTGTACCAGAAGCCTTCCATCCCTGAATTAGAAATTCAGTTAGTCCAGTACCAAAGCACAGTGAGTTGCTTGCAAGTCACTGAGGCGATCTCAAGTCTAAGAGACACTTATACCTATATCCCATCAGAGACATTCTCGACAGCAGAATGCTCTGGAGTTGGTCACGTTCAATGATGATGTACCTTACATCTCACCTGTATGCCATACCAGTGTCTCCACACTCCTTGGTTAAGAGAACAACCAACCCATATAGCCTACAGCGACCTATGCTAGATAGAAGCTGTCGTCCTTATTAACAGCCTATCATTTGGTCGTGAACAGTTTTAAGGACTAATCGATAAATCCTCTCTTTATCGAACCTAAATAGTCCTAAGAACTTCATCATAACAACGGAGTTCATTAGAAGATGAAAGCTTATGATGAAGATGCCAAATATATTTTATTTATTAACAAATCAATTACAATACTTGGTTGCTCAACCGTCAACAGTTTGACGATTGGCTTTTTGGGACACATTTTCCAACAGTCTAGGCCCATCGATCGAAGTTCGATTGAAGCATTCGACAGAGAGAAGTAGTTATTCATCTGAAAGGAGATCGGATGTTGCTGGCGGGCCATCTACCATCGGGTGCCTTGAGCGTTAGTACCATTGGCGGGGGTCATTTGCTGTAGGAGCACAGTCAGAGGCTTTCTGTAGACAAGGTCCAGCTCCCGTAGGAGTCCGGACGGAGTCTACCTACAACTGGAGTTGGGGACGAGGTCCGGCTCCCGTTGAAGTCCGGATGGAGTCCACCTGCAGTTGAAGTCGGGGGCAAGTCCTGCTCCCGTAGGAGTCCGGACGGAGTCTACCTGCAGTTGAAGTCAGGGATGAGGTCCGGCTCCCATAGGAGTCCGGACGGAGTCTACCTGCAGTTGAAGTGGGGACGAGGTCCGGCTCCCGTAGGAGTCCGGATGGAGTCTACCTGCAGTTGAAGTCGAGGACGAGGTCCGGCTCCCGTAGTAGTCCAGACAGAGTCTACCTGCAGTTGAAGTCGGGGACGAGGTCCGGCTCCTGTAGGAGTCCGGACGGAGTCTACCTGCAGTTGGAGTCGGGGGCGAGGTCCGACTCCCGTAGGAGTCCGGACGGAGTCGACCTGCAACTGGAGTCGGGGGCGAAGTCCGGTCCCGTAGGAGTCCGGACGAAGTCTACCTGTAGTTAAAGTCGGGGACGAGGTCCGGCTCCCGTAGGAGTCCGGACGGAGTCTACCTGCAGTTGGAGTCGGGGCGAGGTCCGACTCCCATAGGAGTCCGGACGGAGTCGACCTACAGTTGAAGTCGGGGGTGAAGTCCGGCTCCCGTAGGAGTCCGGACAGAGTCTACCTGCAGTTGAAGTTGGGGATGAGGTCCGGCTCCTGTAGGAGTCCGGACGTAGTCCACCTGCAGTTGAAGTCGCCTGCTGGTCGGACACTGGTAGAATCCCCGAGAAGTCACTCCTGACCCGAACTTCGACTGGGAGGTATTTTATACCCAACACCAGTCCCCCTACTTTCGAGTTCGAGTTTTGAACGAAGGAAGTACAGAAAAAATTTTCACAGTTGAAGTCATTTCCTTGAATCCCGCACGCGATCGCCCTCAGATATTTTGGCATTTATTGCGTGCGTGCTGGAGTCTTTTCAAATCGGGGCGATCCGAAGGGGCCTTTCGGAATTCTCGTTGGTGCACTGGCCCAGGTACGGTGCAGTAATGGCCCTATCAGCCGTCAGCCACTTTTAGCCGCCTGCAGTTGCGAGTGGGACACGTGGCGAGCACGGGCCGGCCTGGGGAGATCCGCGATCATTATAGCACTGGATCTCAGGGTCTATTTAAACCCGCCTTTCCGCCTTCAGGAGCCTCATTCTGCCTGAGAGTTCTGTCGGTGTCTGCTTCCTCTCCGAGAGCCCTGACCCTCTTTGGCGTCTTCCTTGGTCCTAGGCGTTCCTCGAGTCATCCCTGTCCTTGCCCCTCTGCATCCGTCGGAGCGATCTAGGTTAGTCCCGGAGCCTTCATTTCTCTTCTTGTCATTTCTCTTCTTGCCATCTAGGTGCCCTTTCTCCTCCATTGCTCTTCTACCGCATTCCTCTGGCTTAGTCCCCCGCAAACCTTTCGCCTCTTGTCCCGCCTGATTTCTCCAGGATCTCTAGGGCCTTTGTTTGAAATGTCCTCCAGCACCTCCGCCTCTAGTGGTTCCAAGAGTTCGTCCACCTCAGCCCCCCAGAATCCCCACACTGTAGATGATCCCACGTCTAGGGCTGGGCCTCTCCCGATTTTTGCACCGAGGGCTATTCCCTGTTCCCTGACTCCGGATGAACTTCTACTGATAAGGGTTCAGTATGAAGTTCCTCCAGAGTACGATCTGGAGCTTCCTGGTCCCGCCGACCGGGCTAGCACCCCCCCGCCTGGCCATTTTTGTCTGTATCAGGAGGCCTTCCGCATCGGACTCCGGCTTTCGCGTTCGCCCTTCGTCGTCGCCATTTTCCACTTTTTAAACATTTCTTTAGCTTCGATTGCACCGAACTCCTTTAGGTTTTTGATAGGGTTCCTCTCCCTTTGCCATGTAGTCGAAGTTCAGCCCTCTCTTTCTTATTTAGATATTTTTACACCTTCAAACGCCACCCCTCGTGAAGGACTGGTGGTATTTTTCTTCCCAGTTTGGCAAGAAGGGATTACTGAAAGGTGCTCCCTCTTCAATCCATAATTGGAAGGGAAAGTACCTCTTCGTCGATGCCCGACCTTGAGGTTGGGATTGCCTCCTTGGGGCTTCTTAAGGGACTCCGCTGCAGGGCTCCTAGTCTGGGGGAGGACGACCTTCAGGCCGCCCGAAAACTTCTTAGTTACCCAACTCCTTCTCTTCCCAACCTTCTGAGGGAGAAGTTTTTGTTCAACATCGGCTTGAGCCCCCTGGACCCTGCGAGTATCCCATCATTCCCTTCCTTTTCTTTTCTCCCGCTCTTCCTCTCCCTCTCTCTTTTTCTTCTTCTCTCTTTTCTCTCTTTTTTTTTTTACTGATCTCTTTTCCTCTCTCTTCTTTTGTTTACAGGAATAGACGTCAAAGCTACACGGATGCTCGCCAGGGGCCTCAAGGCTCACAAAAGGAAAGGCGCCGTGGCCTCTGGATCGGCCAAGAAGGCCAGGACGGAGGAGACGAGCTCGGCCATGCCCGCCCAGGCGGCCCCCCGGTCGACGTTCCTTCAGAGCCGAACCAATGGCTCCCCGGGCTTCTTCAAGGAGTCCCCCCGCTGAGGCTCCCGCTTCGGGGGTCCGCTTCGAGGAGGCGCCAGGGGCTGAGAGGGGGAGGAGAAGGAAGTCGGTGGCCCACAGGGTGAGTCACCGTCGAGCCACCATCGAAGAGTTCCCCGGTTCGAAGAAGAGTCGGGGGACTATCCCTTTAATGACAGGGACTTGGTCAAGCGATTGATTAACGGCTGCATCCTGCCCGAAGTCATCTGGAGGATTGATCGCGCCGATCCCGAACAGCGGGTCTGGGACTCCCTAGGATCCTTTCTCGAGGTAAACAGATTCACCTTCTCCTTCCCCTCACGCCTTCATTTAATTAGCTTCTCAACCTTCGTTCTGACCTCCTTGCCGCCCTTGCAGATCGGGCACCAGCTCCTTGCCAATATCGAGGCGACGAACCGAGTGAGGAGGGATGCCATTCAGGCGGAGGAGAGTCGTCAGGCCGAAGTCGCCCGCTTCAAGGAAAAAGTCATGGAGGTAACCACCCTCCAAGAGGCCCTAGAGAGGGAGAAGCAGGCCCTGGAGAAAGAAAAATAGACCTCGAAGGAGACGGCGAGGAAGGCGGAGGCCGAGGTCGCAAATTTGGCGGAGTAGATCCCGATCCTGATCTCGGAGGCCAGGGTTCTAACGATGGAGGAGTTCAAGGCCTCTGCAGAGATGAGGGACTTGAACGTCAAGTTCGGCTAGGAAGCATTTATCAAGGAATTCGAGCTCTGCTAGGAGAAGATGGCCAAGAAATTTCCTGAGCTCGACCTCGGCTTCTTGGATGAGGCATCCGAAGATGAAGCCGGTCCCTCTCCCACTGCTACTGCTACCACGGCCCCTCTTCCGGGGACACTGAGCTCCCCAACTCCTATCCAGAGGTCTGAGACCTTTGACCTTGTATTTTTCTTTCATTGCAATTTTTCCTTTTCCTCCTGTCTTTAAGAAATGTTTAATCAATGAAATTGAGTTCCTCCTTTTGGAGGGCTTCTCCATTCCGCTCCCCCCTTTTTTTTGTCTTACTTTATGCAATGAGATGCGCCTTGACGCCTTTATCTCCCAATGGCAACGTCCTGCCGAAGCACTCCCCCTGCCATAAGGGATTCCACTGAAGTCCACAATCCGACGTCTGAAGAAGGAAGTCATCATTTAACGAAAAGGTCAAAGGAGATGGACGGCGAGCTTCGCAGGCTGAGGAAGAGCCACTCTGAAGCCACCGCGGAGGCCACCCACTTTCGAACCTCCACGTGAAGGGGATCATGGAGTCCAACCGGAGGAAAGCGAACTTTTAGAAGGAGTTGGAGGAACACAAGAAGCACCCAGCGATCGATCTTGGGCTCAAGTTACCAAGATTAGTTTTCTCAGAGTGGAGCTGTCGGCTGCACAGGAGAGGATTAGTCAGTTGGAAGGAAGCTCATCCTTGCTTCGACACGGGCCGACTACGATCAAAATGGTCGAAGAAGCTCTCCGACCTTCAGCAGCAGCTCCGGGATGTTGAGGTGAGCTATGACACGAATCGGGCCGACTGGTGCAGGCAGGTGGACGAATACAGGGGGAAGCTCAGGATGGCGACCAATGAGGTTGCCCGCCTTCGAGGGCAGCTAGCTGAAGGGGCTCAGTTTGCTTCCGTTCGGGATTCCAATGAACTCCAATCCCTGAGAAGAACCGTAGAGGAGCTATCTGTCGCCCTTGGGGAGGGGAAGGCCGAACTGCAGCAACTGAAGATCCAACTGGTGTGCGAACAGCAGGCCATCAAGGACGTGGAGGCAAAATCTGAGGTTTTGAGAAAAAGGAATCGAGAGGTGGAGAACGAAAGCCAGTGATTTCATCAGAGTACATTGAGATATTAATGAGAGAGAGAATTGGAAGGAGAAGTCGAGAGCTTAAGGTACTCCCTGATGAGGGCCGAAGCTGAAAGTTCGAAGTCGGAGGAAGCTGGGCCCCCTTAGGGCTCTTTTTGTCCTTCGTCCCTCTGAGTGTCTTCTTTTGCCGCTTGTCTGTTTGTTGTCGTCGTTGTTGTTATCATTGCAGTTATCTGTTTTTGTCTTCTTCTTCTTCTCTTTTTTTTCTTTATCGGCCTTTCAGGCTCTGTAACGCACATTTTGCTAATGAAATGAAAAAGTCTTTGTTATCTTACCCGTACGTCATGCCGAATTATCGAGCATCGAACTTCTTTCATTTTTGTCCCATGCATGTAGATGTTGTTCGGAGGTTCCCTGTTCATCCTTGCATTAGGTCATCATTGTCGAGTTTCTTGTGCTTTTGATTAGTTCGGCGTCGACGCCGCTTGGAGGTTCTAGTCACCACCGTGTCGATTTGCCTTTTGTTCGCGATGTAGATCTTATTTTCTCTTCTTCCCTCTCCATAGAGATGAGGTCCTTTGTGCTTTTAGTGTAGTTTGGCCTCCGTTGAAGTTCGGCTCCCGTAGGAGTCCGGACGGAGTCTTCCTGCAATTGAAGTCGGGGATGAAGTCCAGCTCCCATAGGAGTCCGGACGGAGTCTACCCGCAGTTGAATTCCGTCGCTGTTCCTTCACATTTCCCTCCTCTTTTTCCCCTTTTTCTCTCTTTTTTCCCTAGTCAAGGGTTCTCCCTAGCTTTTCACAGAGTCGCGGTAGCGTAGAAGGATCGTCGAGGAAGTTTTCTTCTTTCTTGCCAGGTCTCAGACGGTCGGACCTTGATTGGTGTCGAGATGGGGCTCCTCCCCTATTTCTGATGTGATCGGTTTCAGCTCAGGTTAGGACGAGGTTTTCCTTCTGTTCCTAACTGGGCTGCGGGGCTCACATGGGCGCTGTATGGCCTCTCCCCCATCCGATCTACAAACAACCGGGCCTTCGACCTTGCTCATGCTAGGGCGAGGTCCTCCTCTTGTCCCTAACATGGCTGTGGGGGCACATATGGGCGTTGCAGGGCCTCTCCCCCCATCCGATCTAAGGAGAACCGGGCCTTCGACCTTGCTCATGTTAGGGCGAGGTTCTTCCCTGTCCCTAACATGGCGGTGGGGGCGCATGTGGGCGCTGTATGGCCTCTCCCCCCATCCGATCTAAGGAGAACCGGACCTTCGACCTTGCTCATGTTAGGGTGAGGTTCACCTCCTGTCCCTAACATGGCTGTGGGGGGCATGTGGGCACTGTATGGCCTCTCCCCCCATCCGGTCTAAGGAGAACCGGGCCTTCGACCTTGCTCATGTTAGGGCGAGGTTCTCCTCCTGTCCCTAATATGCTGTGGGGGCGCATGCGGGCGTTGCAGGGCCTCTCCCCCCATCCAGTCTAAGAAGAACCGGGCCTTCGACCTTGTGGTTAACAGCCACATTGGGGTTCGTTTTCGTTACCCGAAGGGATCATCCCCTGTCATTTCAAGTTCATGCAAAAAAGGAAAGATGTGCAAGTCTGAAAGAAATCTTGATTTAAAGCGTTCGATATATTTACAAGTTTTCAAACCCTAGGCTGTGGAAGGTCGGCTTCCTGTCAAGGTCCTCCAGAGACAGAGTTGATGATCCCAATTGGGGACCGATCTCTGGGCCGCTCTTCCCTCCTTGACGGCTCAGGTTGCGGCAGGGCCCTCGGTCGGTCCTCTCTACCCTCAGGCCGACGTCGAATGAACCTATCGAGCCGACCTCGATGGATGAGCTCCTCGATCTCGTCTCGAAGCTGGATGCACTCCTCCATGTCGTGGCCGTGGTCACGATGGTAGAGATAGAATTTATTGGGGCTTCTCGGGTGCGTGCGCATCCTTTCGGGCCTCGGGAGCTGCTCCCTGACTTCCATCAGTACCTAGGCCTTTGATGCGTTGAGGGGGGTGTAGCTGTGAAATCATCCTGGGGGAGAGCTCTGTCGAACCCGGCGCTCCATGCTTCTTACATGATCAGGGCGGAGTCTGGGCGCGCTTGTGCCCGGGAGGAGTTCGGGATCGTGGTCGAGCTTCCCTCGGCCCTTTTTCAATTGCGGGCTTGCTCGAGTCTCCCGCCTGCCGCTCTCTTACGGCCTCCTCATCTTTCATTCTGAAGGCTTCCTCCACTCGGGCATACCCTTCGGCCCAAGCCAACAGATCAGCAAAATCTCTGGGGTACTTCTTTTCCAGAGAGAATAAAAGGTCGTTCTTCTGAAGGCTGCCTTTCAGGGCGGCCATAGCTACCGATTGATCTAAATTCCAGACCTCCAATGCGGCAACGTTGAAACGATTGATGTAGGCCCGGATGGACTCCCCCTCCCTCTGCTTGATGTTGATGAGGGACTCTGAACCCTTTCGGGGGTGCCAGCTGCTAACAAAATGGGCCACAAACTGGTGGCTCATCTAGTCAAAGGAAAAGATGGTATCCGACTTCAGCGTCGAGTACCAGTTTCTCGCCGCTCCCTTCAGGGTGGACGGAAAAGCCCGGCACAGGATGGCGTTGGGTGCATTGTGAAGCAGCATCATTGTCCGGAAGGCCTCCAGGTGGTCAACCGGATCCGAAGTCCCGTCGTAGCTTTCAAATTAAGGGAGCTTGAAGTTTGGCGGGATCGGTTCCTGCATGATCATTTGAGAAAAGGGGGGGTCAGTACAAATGTCCTCACCATGAGTGGGGGGAGCGTGGCGGAGTTCGTCGATCCGTCGGTTCATCTCCCAGAGCTGTTGATCCAGAAATCCTCTCGACTGCGAGTCTCGAGGTTCTTCTGGTAGAGAGGAGGTAGGGATCTCCCGGGGGTAGAATCATGGTCCGACTGAGGGCTCTCCACCCTCAGATTCATCCTTCCGGGGAAGATGCGGCGGCTGGCCCAAGTAGCCCCCCCTACCGTCGGATTTTGGGGTTCTGGCGATGCTCTCTCCAGTCGCACCGATGCCTGCGGCTGCTGCTGCTGTTGCATGGCTTGCACAGCTTCAGTGAGGCCTTTAACCTGCTGAGCCAGTAGGTCGAATTGCTCCACGTCAACTGCCATCGTCAGGGGAGGAAGAGGAGGCTGGGAAGCTAGAGGTGAGGCTGGAGCCTGAGATCTGACCGCGGAGGCCGTAGATCGCCGCGTGGATGCTCTACGGGGTGGCATCGGGTGAAAATCTAGCGGAGGAAGGAGAAGAGGATGCCGGGGAAGATGACCGGAGGTGGTCCCATTGAGCGCTCCTTCAAGAATAAGGGTACTGCGAAGACACACCCCTTCCTCTAGCGCCAATCCTGTTGGTGCAAAAATCCACCTACGTCGGAGAAGCTGGAGTCGCGGTCGCCGCCGGGACCTACAAAAGAAGTCTAAACCGGAGGTGGGGTTGCTCCGGCAAGACCCTCTGACGCTCAAGTCAGTTCTCTGCCTCAACAAGAATGGAGCGCTCGAACGAAAATTTTAGCAGAGTTTTGAGATAGATATTAGAGCTTAGAGAATAACGTATCTGGGTCTCCCTTTTTATAGGCGGAGGGTGCAATAGCTGATGGCGACATTATGTAACCGCCTGTCAGTGCACCGTTTGGAGCCAGGTGGGGTCTGTTACGAAGAGTAGTGGAGCAGGATTTGGCCATTATTATAGCCTGCCACGGAGAACCTGTTGTGGGTAGTGGAGCAGAATCGTGGCTATTATTGTGGCCTACCACGTGGAGCCTGTTGTGGGTAGTGGAGCGGCGTCCGTTGTCACGGCTTGCCAGAGGGTGGAGAGACTGCACGGTATCCATCGCAGGAAGTGGAGCAGAGTCGTGGCCGTTACTGGGCCTATCAGGGAGTGATGGAGCCACGCAGAATCCGTTGCAGGAAGTGGAGCAGGGTTGTGGTCGTTACTGCGGCCTGCCAGGGAGTGATGGAGCCGTGCGAAATCCATCGCAGGAAGTGGAGCAGGGTTGTGGCCGTTACTGCGGCCTGCAGGGAGTGATGGAGCCGCACGAATTCATCGAGGAAGCGGAGCGGGGTTGTGGCCATTACTGCGGTCTGTCAGGGAGTCTAGGCCCATCGATCGAAGTTCGGTTGAAGCATTCGGTGGAGGGAAGTAGTTATTCATCTGAAAGGAGCTCGGATGTTGCTGGCGGGGCCATCTACCGTCGGGTGCCTTGAGGTTAGTACCATTGGTGGGGGCCATTTGCTGTAGGAGCACAGTCAGAGGCTTTCTGTAGACGAGGTCTAGCTCCCGTAGGAGTCCGGACGAGTCTACCTGCAACTGGAGTTGGGGACGAGATCCGGCTCCCGTAGGAGTCCGGACGGAGTCCACCTGCAGTTGAAGTCGGGGGCGAAGTCCGGCTCCTGTAGGAGTCCGGACGGAGTCTACCTGCAGTTGAAGTCGGGGATGAGGTTCGGCTCCCGTAGGAGTCCGGACGGAGTCTACCTGCAGTTGAAGTCGGGGACGAGGTCTGGCTTCCGTAGGAGTCCAGACGGAGTTTACCTGCAGTTGAAGTCAGGGATGAGGTCCGGCTCCCGTAGTAGTCCGGACGGAGTCTACCTGCAATTGAAGTCAGGGATGAGGTCCGGCTCCCGTAGGAGTCCGGACGGAGTCTACCTGCAGTTGGAGTCGGGGGCGAGGTCCGGCTCCCGTAGGAGTCCGGACGGAGTCGACCTGCAATTGGAGTCGGGGGCGAAGTCCGGCTCCCGTAGGAGTCCGGACGAAGTCTACCTGCAGTTGAAGTCGGGGATGAGGTCCGGCTCCCGTAGGAGTCCGGACGGAGTCTACCTGCAGTTGGAGTCAGGGGAGAGGTCCGGCTCCCGTAGGAGTCTGGACGGAGTCAACCTGCAGTTGAAGTCGGAGGCGAAGTCCGGCTCCCGTAGGAGTCCGGATGGAGTCTACCTACAGTTGAAGTCGGGGACGAGGTCCGGCTCCCGTAGGAGTCCGGACGGAGTCTACTTGCAATTGAAGTCGGGGACGAGGTCCACTCCCGTAGGAGTCCGGACGGAGTCCACCTGTAGTTGAAGTCGCCCTGCTGGTCGGACACCGGTAGAATCCCCAAGAAGTCACTCCTGACTCGAACTTCGGCTGGAAGGTATTTTATACCCAACAGGGATGAAGCCTTTGTGAAGGCTTTGATAATAGAATGATGAATAGGCTCTGACACCAAGTTGAAAAAGAAGAAGAGATATACGAGAGAAAGTGGAACAATTTTTTTTTCTTTCTTACTTTCAGCCTTAGGGATCCTCCCCTTTTTTATACATGATTTTCATTCTTTACAAAGGAAGGTGACAACCCATTCTTGGTTATTCCCTAAATTAGGAAAGACCATTCATGGATATTACCTAAACTAGGAAAGGCCATGGAGGGCAATTAGGGCAGGTTAGGCTGTCAATAGGTAAAGACACTAGAGAAATGGGATTGGATCAATTGCAATCCTCATTCAAATTTAAAGATGCCAAAGTTGCAAGGGTGCTAATTGCAGCAACATGCCAAAAGTTGTAGAGACTAAAGAGGCCAAGGGTTGAGTAGGTTTGAGCTAAGTAAGGGACACAGCCTGCTGAGTAGGACCAGCACTAGGTAAGAAACTAAATAGAGTTGCCGCAAGGAACTGGATTCAGAGCTTTGAAAGAAAAATTCTTCTTTTTACCCAATTCACGGTATAAAAAAGACCTGTGTTTCCACTTTCCCTTGACACATCAGAGCACTGACAAATTTATATATTAACATCTGCAATTTCTACCCACCCCACCCCCACCCCCACCCACCACAACGAACAACCCAAAAACATGTATTTTATCTAACATAATTACAAGTTAATAATAATACAAGTGCTGTTAATAAATGAATTTTTTGATAGATAAAATATTAAGAATCTATTTTTTCTGGTTTCTTATAAGTGATGATACATTTTTTAATGGATATCAGCTTGTTTTTGGTTTCAAAATCTAATTTGTAAACTTTCCTCATCATCAGCCAGGCTAGTTAGTGGGCATGTGCTCATGCAATCCATCACATATCAATAAGCTTGTAATTAAGCAATCTAGCTTGCTTCTTTAAGCTCTAAGAAAGTGTTTCCTGTTGCTGCAAATCTTGGTGAGATAGTCGGACAAGAGTCGAGATGTTGTGCCTAGTTGTTGGATGATAGAAAACCTACAAAATCAAGTCTACTTGTCAGAAGTTGTCCAGCAGGAGACCCTTCGATGCTTAAGTTAGCTGGAGATAGGAAACAGTAGAAAGAATCAAAGCACGAGAACTAAGAGTTGAGTCCAAAAATCTTACCCACACCCCTCGGCTTACCTCCTTGTATGTAGGGTAGAGAATGTCATTACTGTGTAACTCTTATACCCTGAAATACAAGACGTAGGAATTATTATACTTAATCGTGAAGGAAAAACCGTCTTTTTCCTTGTAGGATCCTCCAGATTTCATCAAATCTAGGGTGGAATAATTTTTTTTTAAATTTATCCTATATTTATTTCAGATCTAAATCTCTAGATCTAATTTTATTATTTGATATTAATTCTAAAATAAATCTAAAAGCATGAGAAACATGAAATACCTCAAGGGTAATCTGATTACCCTGTAGATGATCGCAGCAAGCCTGAGGTTATGATTTAGCCACGCAATCGCCTGGCCTCTACCAGTATCCACTCGGGCAAGACCTGGATCATCTTCTCCTCATGACTCTTATATCCAAAAATCAAAACTCAATCTGATTAGAAAGATCTTCAAAAGCCTTCCTGAAGTTGGAGCAGCAGCTTGTCGAAAAATTTCTGCAGCCCTTTGTTCAATGCATCACCACGCCTTGATCCTTCACTAGATGGATGCCCAACCTTTTGGGCATGAAGAGGGGAGAGGGAGCACCAGGGAGGATGTGGAGAAGAGGATGGGTGGCTAGCTTTTGCTGGGTAGGGAGCAGAATATCTTAAACCCTAGGCGCAGACAGGGTTTATATAGACCCTGCTGCGCTGTGCGGTGCCACATCATTCGATCCATCAGAAAATTCATTTAATTCAAAAAAATTTTGATTGGTGGAGTGATATCATCTGATCACATCAAATAAGAATTCCCACTCTCTCTCCTATGTTGGCACCAATATTGGATAAGCACAAGGGAGATGGTGCCCAAGAGTTTATGTTGATCAAGACTCGTCTTGATCTTTATCCACTTGGGGCGCAAGCCTTATCCAATTGTGGCACCCACTTTGGTGCTTATTTTGGTAGGTGGACACTCCACAAAAAACATCCAATAACCTCTTGCCAAGTAGCCTTCAGTTTAAGACCTATATGTCAACATTTGACAGATGTCCTAAAATGAAAATGGCAGGTGTCAGGAATTAGCAGGTGTTGCCTTTAATCATCTCATGAATTAAGACAAGCCTTTTCTGAGCTGGACTGGCTCCAGTCAGATTGAGAGAAACCTTCTCAAGGTTCTCTAGGTGAGTCAAATCACATTCAGCTTAGTCGAGATGAAAATGATTGCACGAGGAGAAAGTTAGGCTCAATCGTGTGCTAGCACAATTTCCTTGAACCTAATTGGATCTAATCCAAATCAATTGGGCTAGCCCAATTGATGACATCCAGATCCTAACCCTTGTTAGTGTGATCTAGTTAGATTCAATTCTGTATGGTAATGAGATATGTCATGATCTCATCATTGACATCATCGAAACTCCTTTCGATGGACCAGAACTCTTCTGATTCAGATAATTAGAATGATCGATCATCAAGATCATTCTAATTGCTCTTAAAATCCACCAATGATACCTAACAGTATATGGTGGCAACCCATCAGAATTGAAGATGAACATCTCGGTGCAGCTACCTATGTGATTGAGTTCCTCTATTATGAGTTCCGACTGAATTAGGGTTAAGGTGAACTCGTCAAACCCAACATCAGTCATATGAATCAATCGATTGATCCGAGTCTGATGTAAAATCCTAATAAAAATTCTTTTCCATTATTTCACTATGCCATGGCCATGGGCTTAAGGACTCGATCTTTCGATCATCATAGGACTACTCTCATCTACCGAGGTTGATAGATCCCATCTTGGTGCGACCTAGTTCCTACAATGAATGTGCTACAGCTAACATACACCTCAGGATTCCGAATGGCTAGGAGATGAGTTATGGTGTAGTCAAACTATAACACACTCAAGGTGAACTGTCGACGCACCTCAGATCAAAGAACTAGACATACAACTGCAGCATCGAGCTAGTCATCAATGAGAAGGTAGACTTCCTTATGATTGCTCGATATGGTCACGCTAGTACTCTCGTTCTCAATGAATATCTGTACTATCGCTTCGGTATCTCTACACCATAGACTCAAGACATATCTATCTTGAAGAAGAGATCGCACACCAACCTTCCGGATCGATCACCATCCTCATGATGATCCTATGGTCAGGAGCTGTTTATGAGTTAGTTATGTAAATTCATGCATTAAATTTTCAACTCTTGAAAATATGAATTGATATTCCTACTAACTCAAAGGATGTATCACAGACATAATGTACACAATGTGATAGAAAAATAATCCATTTATTAATTTATAGTCAAAATTATAAATTTACCCTTAGATTTGTACAGGAATGTGTCAGTCAATCTGGCATCTAGGGTACACATCTAACAAACTCCCACTTGACCTAATACCAATTGGCTACATATCTAAGTCCCATCTTCTCAAGGTGGGCTTCGATCTTTTGCTGGCCTAATGGCTTTGTCAGTGGGTCTGCCACATTGTCTGTGGAGTCGACTCTCTTAACCTCAACATAACCTTTTTCGAGGTAATCATGGATCAGATGGAATCACCGCTCGATATGCTTGACTTTTAGTGAGACCTTGACTGCTTAGCTAGGGCTATGGTGCCATTATTATCGCAGTAAGAGGGATGGCATCCAATGACATCACTCCAAGTTTCACGGCAAACTTTTGTACCAGAATGCCTCCTTCGCAGCTTCCGATGCAGCAATATATTCTGCCTCTATGATGGAATCTGCAATCACCGTCTTCTTGAAACTCTTCCAGCTAACTGCACCATCATTGCAAATGAACAGACTCTCAGATGTTGACTTTCGATCATCTATATCAGACATAAAGTTTGAGTCTGTATATCCCTGAATCTGGAGTTCTCCTTTCTCAAAGACTAGAAACATATCCTTAGTCCTTCTCAAGTACTTAAGGATACATTTCACAGAAGTCCAGTGCTCTTCACCTGGATTCAACTGATATCTGCTTGTGACACTCACAGTATGGGCTATATCAGGTCGTGTACATAGCATGACATACATGAGGCTCCCTATTGCGAAGCATAAGGGATTTTGCTCATGCATTCAATCTCTTCAGGTGTGCTAGGGCACATCTTCTTGGAGAGATGAATGTCATGTCTAAAAGGTACTAAACCTCTTTTGGAGTTTTCCATGCTAAATCTTTTTAGCACCTCCTCTATGTACATCTTCTATGAAAGTCCCAGCATCCTATTTGATCTATCTCTATAGACCTTAATACCCAGTATAAAGGATGCCTCTCCTAGATCTTTCATAGAGAACTCCTTAGACAACCATACTTTGACTGAGGTCAACATGGGAATGTCATTCCCAATTAGGAGGATGTCATCTACGTACAATACGAGGAAGACAACTACGCTCCACTGACCTTTTTGAACACATATAGTTCCTCCTCGTTCTTGATGAAACCAAATATTTTGATCACATCATTGAAATGAGTATTCCAGCTCCGAGATGCTTGCTTAAGTCTATAAATGGACCTTTGCAGCTTGCAGACCTTATGATCATCATCACTGGATGTGAAACCAAGTGGCTGTTTCATATAGATATCTTCTAAAGATATTTATTTAAGAACGCCGTTTTCACGTCCATCTGTTATATTTCATAATCGAAATAGGCTGCAATAGTAAGCAATGTACGGATGGATTTTAGCATGGCTACAGATGAGAAGGTATCCTGATAGTCAATGCCTTCACACTGACTATAACCTTTCACCATGAGCCTAGCCTTGAATGTCTCTACATTCCCATCTGCACCTATCTTTCTCTTGAAGATCCATTTACACCAAATAGGTACAATACCTTCAGGTGGATCTACCAAGGTCCAGACTTGGTTTGAGTGCATCGAGTCAATTTCTGATCTCATTGCCTCTAACCATTTCTCGGAGTCGATATCTGATATCACCTCGTCATAGGTCTTGGGGTCATCACCATGAGCCCTATTTTCTGTGAGGAATATTTTCTCTACATCCTCTTGTATGGTACCTAAGTACCTTTCAGGAGGACGGAAAACCCTAGTCGATCTATGAGGTGGAAGAGGTTGTGTTAGAACTGGTTCTGATTGATTTGGTTTCTCAGGTTCTTTAGCTCGTTGCTCTTGGGAGACATTCTCTTTGAGCTTAATTATTCTTCCGATGTCACCATCTTGAATAAACTATTTTTTAAGAAAAATAGTATTTCGACTCACAATCACATTGTGGTCTTTCGGAATATAGAAATAGTATCCTAATGACTCTTTAGGATATCCTATGAATCGAGCTCTAAAAGACCTAAGCTCTAACTTGTCTGTCTGCTGTCTCTTGACATAAGCCGAACAACCCTAAATTCTGAGATGATTCAGACTTGGCTTCTTACCATGCCATATCTCATACGGTGTGGTAGGACGATTTTAGATGGAACCCTATTCAATACATATATTACTGTCATGAGACAATATCCCAAAGAAACTCAGGGAGGTCCGTGAAGCTCATCATGGAATGGACCATATCTAATAGGGCCCGGTTTTTCCGTTCTGAAACCCCATTGAGTTGTGGTGTTCCAGGTGGAGTCCATTGAGAGACTATGCCATTGTCCTTAAGATAGTCTAGGAACTCCCGACTAAGGTATTCTCCTCCTCGATCTGATTGAAGAACCTTAATGGGCTTTCCTGTTTATTTTTTTACCTCATGCCTGAATTTTTTAAATTTTTCAAAGGCTTCAGACTTGTGTTTCATTAGAAACACATACCCATACCTAGACATATCATCGATAAAGGTAATAAAGTAGACCTAGTTGTCTCTAGCCAGCACATCAAATGGACGGCACACATCCGTATGTACTAGGGCAAGTAGGTCTGTGGCCCTTTCCCCATGTCCCATAAAAGGGAGCTTGGTCATTTTGCCTTGAAGGCATGATTCACAAACTGGATATGACTTGAAAGTCAACGGACTCAATAGCTCGTGTTGCCCAGCTATGCAACCCAAGAGGGGGGGGAGGGGTGAATTGGGTTTCTAAAAATTTAAACCTAACCTACAACTTATGAAGAATATTTAACAATAGCAAGATAAGTAAGGAGAGTGTAATTGATGCACGGGTAATGGTTGAATGCAAGAATGTAAGACAATAAAGAAGTTTAAAAGGAGAGCAATTAAGCATAACACAAACAAGAAGATATATAGTGGTTCGGTGCCAACCTTGCACCTACATCCACTCCTCAAGCTCCTACTTGGAAATTCCAATCCACTAAATTGTATTCAACCTGAATACACTCGTCGGAACCTCTGACTCTAGCTATTCCAAGCTAGACCACTTATTTTTCGATACAAGCCAACCCAATACAATCCAATTCAAGGTTCGGATCAATCTTTCCACATTTTGGAACCCTTCCAAAACAAAAAAAATAATGACTCAAAAAGAGTATTACAGTTAACAGCACAAAAATACAAATGAAGCTCCTTTAATGAGCAAATAGGGCATTAAATACACTTTACACAATTTGAAGAAAGCTCTTTCTGATTTTCTCAAGGTAGTTGGAGACTTGAATGAGTACTTGAGGAGTTGGTGAACTTGAATTAAAAGCTTCTTGAATGCTTTAAGTGGGCTCTTGCTTAAGGTTGAAATGTATGCTTGAAATCCTTTTCAAAACCCTTCTCTTATGCTTCTTGTTATATTTGATTCCCTCCTTTATGTCTCTTTATATAACTTCAAATAATGGTGGAGAGTAATCTGAGCTGAAATAGAGCCGTTAGAGCACATTAAATGAGCATTAAATGCAATTGAAACGGATTAAAAACTAGCCGTTGAGGAACTTTCCCATCACAGGGGTCGACTCATAAGGTCGACTCATGCTTATGGTCGACTCATAGGGTCGACCTCTGTGAAACAGAACAAAAAACTATGAGTTGACCTCTGTGAAACAGAACAAAAAATAACTATTTTATAATTTTGACCTGCGAAGCAGCAGAGGTCGACTCATAGGTCGACTCATGCCAAGGGGTCGACCCATGGGGTCGACTCACAGAGAGTGCCAACCAAAATTTTAGCATGCCGTTCAGCCCTTTAAGCTATGAGTCGACTCATGAGGTTGACTCAAAAATAAAAATCTGGTTTTCTTACAAAATACACTTCCAAAAATATTAAAATTTCCTTCAATAGATTGTACGTCTTCAGTTCTTGCTCTTGAGGCTTCTGGATCAGGTCTTGACAAAATTATGATTTTGCCCCTGAAATATAATAAATCTTTTTTCAAGCCAAAATCATTAGTAATCTCTTCAAATGCTTTGTAATCATCAAAATCAATTCAAGGAGCAACAATCTCCCCTTTTTGATGATGAAAAATACTTGAGCAAAAGTATATATAAGGCATTGAACATGAATTTAAATTTATGAAGATGCATCACTTAGATATTATAGCCAAGTATTGAAATAAATACATCATATCAGTTTAAAGAGAAATTTGACATATGTACCCATTTGCTTAATGTTGAGAAATTTGACATATGTACCCATTTGCTTAATGTTCAATCTTTATTGCTCTTATTGCTCAACCTCAATCTCGATGCTCTACTCTCCCTTTTTGACAGCATCAATTGAGATTCTTTGCTTTCCTCTTTTCTTGAATATATTTTCTCTATTCCTTCCTTTTGATGGGATTAATTTTACATCTTTAGTTTCCTTCTTTGTTGCTTGTTTCTTTATTTACATCTTTAGCTTCCTTCTTTGTTGCTTGTTTCTTTATTGCTTATTGTTTTACTCCTCCTCAATACAGCAATCGTAAAAGATATATCACCTTGCTCATTGAAAAGATATTGCCATTCAAGTATTTCAGAATTTAAAAATAACTCCATTTGATTAGAGATATTAATTGAAAGTTAAATATATATATATATATATCCAAAAGATGAGTGAGTACAAAGATGTTTTCAATACATAAGTGTTGACTTAGAGTATAAAAGATATGGATAGAAGCTATCCAAGAGTCAATCAGTCAATATTGCATTATATGGCCTACAAGATAGATCCTAAATAAAAACTAAAGAAAAGACAGACTACACTGGATCTAACAGATATCATGACTGGATGGATCGGAGTCTGATAAATCAGAGATGGGGTGAGGAGATGAAGGATCATGTCCACGAGCTTGACCTCGACCGCGTCTGCCTTTGCCATGGGTAGAGGTGCCAGCACGAGTGGATGAGTGAGAAGATCCTGAAGCCTGAGAAGCAAAGGACTGTGCTAAGAGTGAGAGTCTGATGGTGTCCAGAAGGTTCAAAGCTCTCGAAACAGATTGTAGCAGTACAGTGAACTGAGTGCAAGCATGCTCACTAGAGCCCCTGACCTCTCTTCTCAGAAAGTCAAAACCACTCTCTAAGACTCCTCGCAGTCTGGCTACCTCCGCAGATAGGTCTGAGACCTCAGTGATGTCCTCATGTGGCTGTGGATGGGATAGAGCTAGCACTTGCCTCTGCAAGTCAAATACTCTATCAGTCAGTCTTACTATACAACCCTCAAGCTGCTCGATACGTACTGACTGATCAGAAATCATCTGAAACATAGTGGAGATGTGGGGGATCAGTGTCTGATCAGATACATCGTGAGATGTCAATCCTGAGCAAAAGCTGAAGTACCCAACTGTCATGAAAGTATGGAGGCTACATGCTGAGATATCATCTCTATTTGATCATCAGCCAATCTGATCTCTGAAGGATGTGCTCTGCTATCCGACTGTGAACTGAAGTGTGCCTCCTCGCAGACTCTGACGGCCCAGCCTCATGGTCAGAAACAAACTGAATATCTGGAGATACAGCCCTGTGATCATGGAGAGGTGATGATGGTCCTTCCTCCTCTGCTCTGTTCTCAGCTCTCTCTTCCACACCTTTCATCCAACCACCATCAGTCTTGGAGAATCCCATGCGGTGCAGAATATGGCGGTTGATAGTGTCGGAGTGAGATAGCTGGCTACTGCCTCCCCCTCAAAGCTAACTCCAAACCTCTTAAATACTAAAGTGAGAGCCATACCGAAAGGCAAATATGCCTTGGACCTATTCAAGGTCTCTCTCATAGCCTCAATCATCAATGCCGGGAGGTTCAGGGGGGTTTGAGTAATAATATGATACATAATGCAGATATCTTGACTAGAGAGGAGATCATGTCTACCACTTCTAGGAAAAAATAACTTAGCCTCTAATTTGTTTAGGCTTCCAGTGAAGGTTCTTCCTAGAATAACATTTATTTCCTCCTCCTTAACTGGGAGTTCCATGTTTGTGTATCCCTCACAGGGTAAATAAAGAGTTTCTCCCAAAAGCACAGGATCTAGGCTGATTTCTATATCTTTTACTGTGGATTTTACTGTTTCATTGCTGTATCCCAAATTCAGATAAAATTCTCTAACAAGATCTACATAGGTATTTTCTTTTAGGAAACAGTAGAATTTCCAACCTTGGTCCTTAATTTTTGATCCGATAGAGAACCCTTCCTTTTCGAAAAATCTGAAATCAATATTTTTACTGGGCTCTACCTTCCTATCGAAAAGGGGTACCTTACTGGGGTTGATTGGAGACCGAGTTGTAGCTGGAGTAGATGCAGGAGCAGGGTTTGAAGCAGAAGTGGTCTCGGTTGCTTGTCTCTTCCGACGCACACTTTCTTCCAACCCACAAACAGATTTTTTTCTCTGTGGAAGCTTCATCTTCGGAGCCATTTGCACAAGCAAAGCTAGCGAGGAACTTAGGAGAGCAAATGTGGGAAGAGCTAAAGGGTTTTTAGGGGAAGGATAAAGATTTTGGAGAAGAGGAGTGCCGATTTGGAGAAGATGGGTAGAGTCTAGTGTAAGCTCGACTTGCTCCAAATGGAGAAGGGGAAAAGGGAGGAGCTTGGTTCCAAAGGGCGATTTAGAGGGAGAGAGATGGTGGGAGAGGAGTTTTGGGGAGAAACTTGGGTTTGAGGAAGAAGAGAGGGAGTCTTTTGGCTTGGTGGAAGGAAGAAGACGAAGAGTTGGGTCGGCTCAAGGGAGGTTTTCCAACAAAAAAAAAGTGCCCAAAAGATTTAGTCAATATTACAAGTTTATCCTAGGGTTGATCCTGGGGGTCGACTCATGGCACAGAGAAATTCAGAAAAATGATGAAACAATTTGAAAAATTTGAAACAGTAGGAGAAGGATGTTTACCCAAAAATTGATTATGAGAATGATAATTTTGGGCTTTTGAGCTAAAAAAAAAAGATAAAAATTAAGCTAAAAGAATTTTTGACAATGATACCTTGGAATCAGAGAGACACTTATGCAGATGGATCAAGGATTCCTAGTTCTCTCCTAATTTCACAGAATCTATCTTCACTTAAGGTCTTGGTAAAGATGTCAGCTAATTATTTTTCAGTATAAACATAGTCAAGAATTATGTCTTTATTTTGGACATGTTCTCTTATGAAATGATGCCTGATTTCAATATGTTTTGACCTAGAATGTTGAATTGGATTTTTAGTGAGATTTATAGCACTAGTGTTATCACATCTTATGGGAGTTTCATTAAATTTGATACCAAAGTCTTCGAGTTGTTGCTTAATCCACAAGATTTGAGCACAATAACTTTCGGCTGCAATGTATTCAGCCTCGCTGTAGACAGAGCTACCGAATTTTGTTTCTTGCTAAACCAAGAGATTATGTAAACTCCAAGAAATTTGTAAGTTCCACTAGTACTTTTTCTATCTAATTTACATCCAGCAAAATTGACATCTGAATATCCTATTAAGTCAGTTAATGAGTTCTTAGAATACCATAATCTTAGAGTTTGTGTACCATTTAAATATCTAAAATTCTTTTAACTGCATTCAAGTGTGATTCTTTTGGATTTGATTGAAAACGAGCACATAGGCAAACACTAAACATAATATCAGGTCTACTAGCAGTTAAATATAATAGAAAACCAATCATGCCTCTATAAAATTTTAAGTCTACACTTTTACCTTCTTCATCCTTGTCAAGCTTACATGATGGGCTCATGGGAGTGCAATTGCTTTGGAGTTCTCCATTCCAAATCTTTTGAGTAATTCTCTTGTGTACTTGATTTGGGTGATAGAGATTCCTTCCTTCATTTGTTTGATTTGGAGTCTGAGGAAGAATGTGAGTTCTCCCATCATGCTCATCTCGAACTCCCCCTGCATGAGCTTTGCAAAATCTTGACAAAGAGTTTCATTAGTAGACCCAAAAATAATGTCATCGATATATATTTGTATAACTAATATATCATCTTGATTTCTTTTAATGAAAAGAGTTGTGTCTATATTTCTTCTTGAAAAACATTATTGAGTAAAAATTTGCTTAGCCTTTCATATCAAGCCTGGGTGCTTGTTTCAAACCATATAAAGCTTTGTTTAATTTAAAAACATGATTAGGAAAAGCATGATTTTCAAAGCCTGGGGGTTATTCTACATAAACTTCTTCAGCAATATATCCATTCAAAAAGGCACTTTTGACATCTATTTGGAATAATTTAAATTTTATAAAGCAAGCATAAGCAAGTAGAAGTCTAATTGCCTCTAATCTAGCAACAGATGCAAAAGTCTCATCAAAATCAATTTTTTCTTCTTGATTATAACCTTTTGCAACCAATCTTGCTTTATTTTTTATCATATTTCCATGTTCATCCAATTTATTCCTATATACCCATTTTGTGCCAATTATTGAGTAGTTTTTAGGTCTTGATACTAAGGTCCATACATTATTTCTTTCAAATTGATTAAGTTCTTCTTGCATTGCATTAATCCAATTATAATCTTTTTCAGCTTCGTCTATAGTTTTAGGTTCAAGATGAGAGACAAAAGCAAAATAATTAAGTACATCTTTAAGTGAGGAATGAGTTCTTACACCATGTGTAGGATCACCAATGATTAGTTTCTTGGGGTGATTGTGATCATACCTCCATTTCTTGGATAGATTATCTGTACCTTGAGGTTGTTCCTGTCGTTCTTCACCTTCCTCATTTTGTTTGTCTTCAAGTTCTTCATCATCTTGAATTGTTGAATCTTTTAGATTGATCTCCTTTATTCCTTCTATAAGAGATCTGCATCATCAAAATCTTCATTCTTCCTTGAAGGAAGATCGTTAGTTTCATCAAAGACAACATGTATTGACTCCTCTACTACTAAGGTTCTTTTGTTGAAAACTCTAAAGGCTTTACTAGAAGAGGAGTAACCAAGAAAAATTGCTTCATCAAATTTTACATCAAATTTTTCTAGTCTTTCTTTACCATTATTTAACACAAAACATCGGCAACCAAAAATATGAAAATATGCAATATTTGGTTTTCTTCCTTTCCAAAGCTCATAGGGAGTTTTCTTTAAAATTTATCTAATTAAGGCACGATTTAATATGTAACATGCCGTTTAATTGCTTCCGCCCAAAAGTATCTTGGAAGGTTGCTTTCACATAGCATGGTACGTGCCATTTCTTCAAGGATTCTATTTTTTCTTTCTACTACTCCATTTTGTTGGGGTGTCCTAGGTGCCGAAAAGTTGTGTCCTATTCTTTTTTCATCACAAAACTTTTCAAAATCTTGATTTTTAAATTGGTTCCATAATCTCTTCAAATATTTTGAATTGAAAAATCTTTCTCATTTGTGACTTTTCGATAAAATTTAGAGAAAACTTGAAAAGTTTCATCCTTGTGTGCCAAAAAGAAAATCCATGTAAAATGAGAGAAGTCATCAATAATTATAAAATCATATCATTTTCCTCCTAGACTAGTAGTTCTAGTAGGTCCAAATAAATCCATATACAATAATTCTAATGGCCTAGTAGTTGAAATAATATTTTTAGATTTGAATGAAACTCTTGTTTGTTTACCTAGTTGGCATGCATCACAAATTCTATCATTTTCAAAGTTAATTTGGGTAAACCAATAACTAATTCTTTCTTAATGAGTTTTGAAAGTGAATGCATGTTAATATGTGCAAGCCTACGATACCAAAGCCGACTAGTCTCATTAATCTTGGCATTTAAGGATACTAGGTATTGCATGTTTATTTTGGATAGATCATTCAAATCTACCATATAAACATTGCCATGTCTATGCCCAACAAATTTGATACCTTCATTAACAGGACTAGTTACAATACAAACAGAAGATTCAAAAATAACTTTGTATCTGTTGGTGCAAAAATCCGCTTGCACCGGAGAAGCTGGAGTCGCGGTCGCCACCGGGACCTGCAAAAGAAGTCTAAACCGGAGGTGGGGTTGCTCCGGCAAGACCCTCCGATCTCAAGTCAGTTCTCTGCCTCAACAAGAATGGAGTGCTCGAACGAAAATTTTAGCAGAGTTTCTAGGTAAAAATGAGAGCTTATAGAATAACGTATCTGGGGTCTCCTTTTTATAGGTGGAGGGGGCAACAAACTGATAGCGATGCCTGCAACCGTCTGGCAGTGGGCTGCCCAGAGTCAGAAAAAATTTGTTGCGAAGAGTAGTGGAGCGGACCCGTGGCTATCACCGGGACGTGCCATGTGGAGTCCGCCATGGGGAGCGGAGCGGCGTCCGTTGTCGCGACTTGCCAGAGAATGGAAGAATCGTGCGGTATCCATCGCAGGAAGTGGAGCAGGATCGTGGTCATTATTACGGCCTGTCAGGGAGTGATGGAGCCACGTGGAATCCATCGCAGGAGGTGGAGCAGAGTCGTGGCCATTGCTGCGGCCTGCAGAGGGTCCAGGCCTATCGGTCGGAGTTCGGTCGGGGTGTTTGATGGGGAGATATGACTGGCTACCCATCTGAGAGGAGCTTGGAGTACGGCTCTCACAGGAGCCTGGATGGAGTCTTCTTTCTGTTGAAGTCGGGGATGAGATCCGGCTCCCGTAGGAGCTCGGGCGAAATCTACCTGTAATCACAGTCAGAGGTGAAGTCCGGCTCCCGTAGGAGTCTGGATGGAGCTTACTTGCAATTAGAGTCAGGGACGAAGTCCGGCTCCCGTAGGAGTCCAACGAAGTTTACCTGCAGCTCGAGTCAGAGTTCGACTCCCGTAGGAGTCCGGACGAAGCCTTTCTGCATTCAGAGTTGGGGACGAGATCCGGCTCCCATTGGAGCTCGGGCGAAGTCTTCCTGCAGCGGGAGTCGTGGGCGGAGCCCGGCTCCCATAGGAGCCTGTGCGGAGCCTGCAGGTGAAGTCGTGGGCGAGGTCCGGCTCCAATAGGAGTCCGGGTGGAGCCTTTCTGCATTCAGAGTTGGGGACAAGACCCGGCTCCCGTAGGAGCTCGGGCGAAGTCTACCTGTAATCACAGTCAGGGGTGAAGTCCGGCTCCCGTAGGAGTCCGGATGAAGTTTACCTTCAATTAGAGTTGGGGACGAAGTCCGACTCCCGTAGGAGTCCGGACGAAGTTTACCTGCAGCTCGAGTCGTGGGCAGAGTCTGGCTCCCGTAGGAGTCCGTGCGGAGCCTGCAGGTGAAGTCATGGGCGAGGTCCGGCTCCCGTAGGAGTCCGGGCGGAGCCTTTCTGCATTCGAAGCTGGGGACGAGATCCGGCTCCCGTAGGAGCTCGGGCGAAGTCTTCCTGCAGCAGGAGTCGTGGGCGCCAGCTCCCGTAGGAGCCTGTGCGGAGCCTGCAGGTGAAGTCGTGGGCGAGATCCGACTCCCGTAGGAGTTCGGGTGGAGCCTTTCTGCATTCAGAGTTGGGGACGAGATCCGGCTCCCGTAGGAGCTCGGGCGAAGTCTACCTGCAGCTCGAGTCGTGGGCGGAGTCCGGCTCCCGTAGGAGTCCGTGCGGAGCCTGCAGGTGAAGTCATGGGCGAGGTCCGGATCCCGTAGGAGTCCGGATGTCGCGAAGAATCTGGTCGACGCTGGCGGGGTCCAGCCCGTCGGCAAAACTTGGGAGTGTGGCGGAGGCTCTGCCGCCCGGGAGGTTTGAAGAGATGTTGCCGGAGGTCGAAAGTCAGTTGGATCCCCGAAGGATCACTCTCATCACGAACTTCGACTGTGGGGTATTTTATATCCAACACCAGTCCCCCTACTTCCGAGTTTGAATTTCGTATGAAGAAAGTACAGAAAGATTATCACAGCCGAAGTTCTTCCCTCGATGTCCGTGCGCGATCGTTCTCAGATATTTTGGCATTTAATGCGTGCGTGCTGAAGCCTTTTTCCGATTAAGGTGACCCGAAGAGTTTTTTCGAAACTCCCACCAGGGCGTGATCCCAAGCATCACACCATGAAAGTCTGCGAACGGCCAACCCTAGGTCACGGTGAGTGGGACACACGGTGAGCATTGGTTGGCCTAGGGACACCTGCCACCATAATTGTGCCAGGCTCCATCACCTATTTAAGCCCCCACCTCTCCTCCAGAGGCTTCACTTCGCCTGAGGGATGATAACTTTCCTTCGCCTGAGAGCTTAGCCACTCAGCCACTCCATCGGTGCCCCTTCCGGCTCCGAGCATCCCTTGCGCTGGTCTTTGCCATCTCCGCTGGCTCTCCGCTGCTTCCAGTCCCCCGAATCTCTTCACGAGGTTCCCCTGCACGGGCCTCCACTCCGGAGGCCAATCTCCAGATGATGCCACGGGCTAAGAAGAGTACAAGGAGGAGAACAGTAGTCTGCAAATTCTTCGATGTCGAACTACCGCCGAGGGTTCCTGCTGCCTTAAAGGGAGCTCAAGGGAGAATTCCTTCAGCAACAGGGGTTTAATAATGGGGACAACCGGTGTAGGTGTTCTGCCTGAGAATTTTGGAGTAGTTGAACGGGGCGACACTGATCAAGGAGGCGGAGCTGTTATTACAGGCCAAGGTGGGATCCTTGATATCGTCGGGGCCGAGGGACCAGAAGCGGTCGGCGTCAATGGTGGGGCAATAAAACTTATTGCGGGGATGGTGGAAATAGCGCATGCCGACCTTGCCAGAATGCCTAGGACGGTGGTTGTCATGGAGCATCTGGTGATGGCGCATATCTCCGACGCCATTGCTACCTCCGGGGTAACTCCGGTTCTTCTTGAAACAGGTCATCGTCGCTGCTGCCGTTGCCCTTGCTGCCCCCTGAAATCTATCCCATCCTTTTCCCCCTAGGGTTGGGATTTCGGAGGTGGAGCGGAATGAGGCGGGGGGCGAGAGCCGAGAGGCTTATCACATGTGCTGGAAGATGTTGCTGGGAAGGATAGAACCGGGAAGAGAAGTCTACATCTCGAAGTAGCCTCCGATGTGTCCCTTTCAAGTCTTGTAATAATGTTTTATTTTTTTGGCCCTCCGGGTCTTGTAACGTACATCAAGGAATGAGAAGGAGATTTTGTTACCTCGTTTGCGCATTGCATCGAATTATTGTCTGTCAACTTCCTTTCTTTACCATAGTTGCAGTTGTATTCCCTTCTCTTTATTCTTCTTTTTCCTCTCTTTTCTCTTCTTTTTTTTTTTTTTGAATTTTTCCCTCTGCTCTTGGTGGGGCTACGGGAGTTCGGCTCCCGTGAGCGAAGTCGGGGTGAAGTCCGGCTCCCGTGAGAGTCCAGACGGAGTTTACCTGCAAGCAAGTCGTGGGCGGAGCCCGGAGTAGAAGACGGAGTTCGGCTCCTGTAGGAGTCCGGACGAAGTCTTCCTACAGTCGGAGTAGAAGACGGAGCCCGACTCCCGTAAGAGTCTGGATGAAGTCCGCAAGCAAAGTCATGGGCGGAGCCCGACTCCCTAGGAACCCGGGCGAAGCCTTCCCGCAGTCGGGTCGAGGATGGAGCCCGGCTCCCGTAGGAGTCCGGGTGAAGTCTGCCTGTGGCTGGAGTCGGAGATGAGATCTGGCCTCCATAGGAGTTCGGTCGAAATCCGCCTACAATCAAGGTCAGGGATGAAGTCCGGCTCCCGTAGGAGTTCAGACGAAGTTTACCCATAGGTGAAGTCGCAGGCGGAGCCCGGCTCCCGTAGGAACCCGGGTGATGTTTGTTCGCAGTTGAAGTTGGAGGCAGAGTCCGGCACCCGTGGGAATCTGGATGGAGTTTACCGGCGGTCGAAGCCGGGGATGAAGTCCAGATCCCGTAGGAGTTCGGACGGAGCCTTATCGCAAAGGGGCCGCTGGAGAAGGTCCCCCTTCTAGTCTAAAGAGAACCGGGCCTTTGACTTTGCTCGAGTTAGGGCGAGGTTCCCCTCCTGTCCCTAACAGGGCTGTAGGGGCGCATATGGGCATTGCAGGGCCTCTCCCCCCATCCGGTCTAAAGAGAACCGGACCTTCGACTTTGCTCAAGTTAGGGCGAGGTTCTCCTCCTGTCCCTAACAGGGTTGTGGGGGCGCATATGGGCGTTGCAGGGCCTCTCCCTCCATCCGGTCTAAAGAGAATCGGCCTTCAACTTTGCTCAAGTTAGGGCGAGGTTCTCCTCCTGTCCCTAACAGGGCTGTGGGGGCGCATATGGGCGTTGCAGGGCCTCTTCCCCATCCGGTCTAAAGAGAACGGGCCTTCGACTTTGCTCATGTTAGGGCGAGGTTCTCTCCTGTCCCTAACATGGCTGTGGGGGCACAGGTGGGCGCTGTTTGGCCTCTCCCCCCATCTGGTCTAAGAAAACCGGGCCTTCGACTTTGCTCACGTTAGGGCGAGGTCCTCCTCCTGTCCCTGACGTGCCGTGGGGGCGCATAAGGGCATTGTAGGGCCTCTTCCCCCATCCGTTCTAAAAAACCGGGCCTTTGACTTTGCTCACGTTAGGGTGAGGTTCTCCTCCTGTCCCTAACGTGGCTATGGGGGCGCATAAGGGCGTTGAAGGGCCTCTCCCCCCATCCGGTCTAGGAGAACCAGGCCTTTGACTTTGCTCATGTTAGGGCGAGGTTCTCCTCCTGTCCCTAACATGGTTGTGGGGGCGCTCAAGGGCCGTTATATGGGCCTCCCCCCGGTCCAACCTTAAAATAATCGGACTTTCATTTCGCTCATGTTAGGATGAGGTTCTCCTCCTGTTCTAACATGACTTTGTTATAATTGTTTGAAGGGGTCGCCCCCAATCGTAACAAGTCCATGCCGAAAGGGAAAGACATGCAAAGTCGAAAAGAATTTTGATTCAAAGTAGAGTTGCGAGTAGTACATTTACAGGTTTCTCGAGTTCCATGGTTGTAGAAGGTCTGCTCCTCCTTGAGGGCTTCGGTGATGGAGTCGATGGTCGCGATTGGAGGCCGATCTCCGTGCTGCTCCTCCCTCCTTAGCGATTCAGGTTGCGGCAGGGCCCTTGGCTGATCTTCTCTACCCTCAGGCCGGCGTCGAATGAACCTGTCGAGTCGGCCTCGCCGGATGAGCTCCTCGATCTCGTCTCGGAGCTGGATGCATTCCTCCGTATCATGGCCGGGGTCGCGATGGTAGAGACAAAACTTGTTGGGGTTGCGCTTCTCGGGGTGTGTGCGCATCCTCTCTGGCCTAGGGAGCTGCTCCCTGACCTCCATCAGTACCTGGGTCTTCGAGGCATTGAGGGAGGCATAGTTGCGGAATCTTCCCAGTGGAGAACCCCGTCGGACTCCACGGTCTGGGCTTCTCTGCCTACGTACCCGGGGAAGAGTATGGACACGCTTGTGCCCAGGAGGGGATCGAGAATGCGGCCGAGCTTCTCTCGCCTTTTTTTGACTGCGGGCTTACTCGAGTCTCCTGCCTGCCGCTCTCTCGCAGTCTCCTCATCCTTCATTTTGAAGGCTTCCTCCGCTCGGGGGTACCCTTCAGCCCGAGCCGACAAATCAGCAAAATCCCTGGGGTACTTCTTCTCTAGGGAGAACAAAAGGTCATTCTTCTGAAGGCCGCCCTTCAGAGTGGCCATTGCTACCGATTGGTCCAAATTTCAGACCTCCAGCACTGCAACATTAAAACAGTTGATGTAGGCCCGGATGGACTCCCCCTCCCTCTGCTTGATATTAATGAGGGACTCCGAACCCTTCCGGGGGCGCCGGTTGTTGACGAAATGGGCCACAAATTGGTGACTCATCTGATCGAAGGAAAAGATGGTACCCGACTTCAGCGTCGACTACCAGTTTCTCACCGCTCCCTTCAAGGTGGACGGGAAGGCCCGGCACAGAATGGCGTCGGGTGCACCATGAAGCAGCATCATCGTCCGGAAGGCCTCCAGATGATCAACTGGGTCCGAAGTCCCGTCGTAGCTTTCGAACTGGGGGAGTTTGAAGTTTGACGGGATCGGTTCCTGCATGATCATTTGAGAGAAGGGAGGGTCAGTGCGAATATCCTCACCATAAGCGGGGGGAGCGTGGCGGAGTTCTTCGATCCGCCGGTTCATCTCCTGGAGTCTTCGGTCCAGGAAATCCTCCCGACTTCGGGTCTCGAGGGTCCTCTGGCAGAATGGGGGCAGAGATCTTCCATAGGTGGAGTCATGATCCGATTGAGGGCTCTCCACCCTTGGGTTCATCTTCCCAGGAAAGATGGGGCGGCTGGCCCACGTGGTCCTCCCCACCGTCGGATTCTGGTGTTCCGGTGACACTCTTTTCAGGCGCACTGATGCCTGCGGCTGCTGCTGCTGCATGGCCTGCACAGCTTCAGTGAGGCCTCTGACCTGTTGTGCCAGCAGATCAAATTGCTCTGCACCGACCGTCATTACCGGAGGAGGAGGAGGAGGCTGGGAAACTGGAGGTGAGGCCGGAGCCTGAGATCTGGCCGCGGAGGCCGTAGATCGTCACGTGGATGCCTTGCGGGGAGGCATCGGGCAAAGACCAAGTGGAGGAAGGAGGAGAGGGTGCCGGAAAAGATGCCCGGGGGCAGTCCCGTTGAGCGCTCCTTTAGAACAAGGGTATTGCGAAGACACAGCCCTTCCTCTAGCACCAATCCTGTTGGCGCAAAAATTCGCTTGCACCGGAGAAGCTGGAGTCACGGTTGCCGCTGGGACCTGCAAAAGAAGTCTAAACTAGAGGTGGGGTTGCTCCGGCAAGATCCTCCGATGCTCAAGTCAGTTCTCTGCTCAACAAGAATGGAGTGCTCGAACGAAAATTTTAGCAGAGTTTCTAGGTAAAAATGAGAGCTTATAGAATAACGTATCTGGGGTCCCCTTTTTATAAGTGGAGGGGGAAACAAACTGATAGCGATGCCTGTAACCATCTGGCAGTGGGCCGCCCAGAGTTAGGGGAAATTTATTGCGGAGAGTAGTGGAGTGGACCCGTGGCTATCATCGGGACGTGCCACGTGGAGTCTGCCACGGGGAGCGGAGCGGCGTCCATTGTCGCGACTTGCCAGAGAATGGAAGAATCGCACGATATCCGTCGTAGGAAGTGGAGCAGGATCGTGGTCATTATTACGGCCTGTCAGGGAGTGATGGAGCCGCGTGGAATCCATTGCAGGAGGTGGAGCAGAGTCGTGGCCGTTGCTGCGGCCTGCCAGGGGGTCCAGGCCTATCGGCCGGAGTTCGTCCGGGGTGTTTGACGGGGAGATGTGACTGGCTATCCATCTGAGAGGAGCTTGGAGTACGGCTCTCGCAGGAGCCCGGATGGAGTCTTCTTTCTGTAGAAGTCGGGGATGAGATCCGGCTCCCGTAGGAGCCTGGGTGAAGTCTACCTGTAATCACAGTCAGGGATAAAGTCTGGCTCTCGTAGGAGTCCGGACGGAGCTTACTTGCAATTAGAGTCAGGGACGAAGTTCGGCTCCCGTAGGAATCCGGACGAAGTTTACCTGCAGCTCAGTCGGAGTCCACTCCCGTAGGAGTCTGGGTGAAGCCTTTCTGCATTCAGAGTTGGGGACGAGATCCAGCACCCGTAGGAGCTCGGGCGAAGTCTTCCTGCAGCGGGAGTCGTGGGCGGAGCCCGGCTCCCGTAGGAGCCTGTGCAGAGCCTGCAGGTGAAGTCATGGGCGAGGTCCGGCTCCCGTAGGAGTCCGGGCGAGCCTTTCTGCATTCGGAGTTGGGGACAAGACCCGGCTCCCGTAGGAGCTCGGGCGAAGTCTACCTGTAATCACAGTCAGGGGTGAAGTCTGGCTCCCGTAGGAGTCCGGACGAAATTTACCTTCAATTAGAGTCGGGGATGAAGTCCTGCTCCCGTAGGAGTCTGGACAAGTTTACCTGCAGCTCGAGTCGTGGGCGGAGTCCGCCTCCCGTAGGAGCCTGCGCGGAGCCTTTTTGCATTCGGAGTTGGGGATGAGATCCGGCTCCCGTAGGAGCTCGGGCGAAGTCTACCTGCAGCTCGAGTCATGGGCAGAGTCCGGCTCCCGTAGGAGTCCGTGCGGAGCCTGCAGGTGAAGTCGTGGGCAAGGTCCGGCTCCCATAGGAGTCCGGATGTCGCGAAGAATCTGATCGACGCTGGCGGGGTCCCGCCCGTCGGCAAAACTTGGGAGTGTGGCGAGGCTCGGCTGCCCGGGAGGTTTGAAGAGATGTTGCCGGAGGTCGAAAGTCTGTTGGATCCCCGAAGGGTCACTCCCATCATGAACTTCGGCTGGGGGGTATTTTATATCCAACAGTATCCTTTATCACAAAATTGACTGATGCTTAATAAATTATTTTTAAACCATCTACTAATAAAATATTTTCAATGTACTTGGAGGGAGTAATACCAATGTTACCTATACCGATGATCTTTTGTTTGCCATTGTCTCCAAAGGTGACCATCCCTCCATTTTTAGCATTAAGTGTGATGAATTGGGATTCATCACCAGTCATGTATCTGAGCATCCGCTATCAAGATACCATTTTCGGTTTGCTTCTTGGGATGCTAGACACATCTGCAAGCAAAAGTCAAGTTTTTACTTTAAGTACCCAAGCTTTCTTGGGTCCTTTTTGGTTAGTCACAATGGTTCCTTTTGAAACCCATATTTTCTTTGCATTAGAATTTAAAAAATTGTTAGAGAGACAGGTGTATGACTTGTGACCTATTTTACCACATTTGAAGCAAGTAATGTTTGAGAACTTGTTGTTTGAAGAGTTTACATAGATATTTTTTAGAAATTTTTATTTCTTTAAGGGTTGTAGCCAAGACCTGCCTTATCATAAATAGCCTTTTGATTTTCAAGAATCATATTAAGTTTATTAGAACTTAAAGTGAATTTTTCAACCATTGATTTTAGTTTGACAATCTCATCTTTTAAGTTCAGATTTTTTGAGACAGGATTGATTTTTCATTAGAAATACTCTCATTTTATTTTAGTAAGTATTGATTCCTTGATTTTAACTCTTTGTTCTTTACCCCTAGCTTCTTTAGTTCATCAATTAAATCATAAAAGGCTTCATGAAGTTCTTCAAAGGTAAAGTCAACAGGAGTTTTAGAATTTACCTCATTTTTATGTGCCATAAGGCACAAGTTGGTTTGTTCATTTGAGTCTTCCTCTTCAGAGCTTGACTAATTACTTTCACTCCAAGTAGCCATCATGGCCTTCTTCTTGTACTTCTTGAGACCCTTCTTCAGTTGTGGACATTCAGACTTAAAATATTTCGATTTCTTGCATTCGTAGCAAATAAGGGGTTGGTCTTTATCCTTTTCTTTACTATATTCTCCTTTTGTGGGTGGTCTTTTCCTCATTCCTTGTTTCTTTTCCTCAAAATTTTTTTAAACCTTCTAGTAATGAGAGCCATTTCTTCATCCTGCTCTTTATTTTCCGTATCATCAGTTTCTTCATCAAGTTGAGTCATAGATTTGAGGGCGATTGCCTCTTTTTTTTGACTTCTTCTTCTTGATGTTGTTTCATGCTCAGCTCATGCATCATCAGTGATCCTAGAAGCTCTTCCAAGGGTAGGATGTTCAGATCCTTGGCTTATTGGATAGCGGTCACTTTGGCTTCCAAGTTCTTGGTAAGGACCTAAGAATCTTCTCACGAGGTCACTATTAGAATAAGACTTACCAAGACTTTTTAAACCATTTATAATATCAGTAAAGTGAGTAAACATTTCAGTTATAGATTCATCATTCTCATTTTAAAAAGTTTATATTTATGCACGAGCATGTTAATCTTGGATTCTTTTACTTGATTAGTTCCTTCATGAGTTACTTCTAATCTATCCCATATTTCCTTAGCAGACATGCATGTTAAATATGATTGAATTCACTAGCATCTAGGGTACAAACAAAACATTCATGGCTTTAGCATTTAGTTGAGCCATTTTCTTATCAACCTCATCCCATTCTTTTTCGGGTTTGGTTGATTTCACACTATCAATAATTTTGGTGGGTGTGTGAGGGCCATTTACTATGATACTCCACATATCATAGTCAAGTGCTTGAATGAAGATTTTCATCCGAGCTTTCAATAGGTATAGTTTGACCCATTGAAAAGTGAAGGTCGGTTAGTGGACTGCCCTCGCTAGAGAAGTGCCAACTTGAGTTGCCATAGATCTTTAGCTTTTTGATTGATTAAATCAAAGTAGGGCTAGAGCACCGGGCTATGATACCACTTGTTGCCCAGCTATGCAACCCAAGAAGGGGGGGGTGAATTGGGTTTCTAAAAATTTAAACCTAATTACAACTTATGAAGAATATTTAACAATAGCAAGATAAGTAAGGAGAGTGTAATTGATGCACGGGTAATGGTTGAATGCAAGAATACAAACAATAAAGAAGTTTAAAAGGAGAGCAATTAAGCATAACACAAATAAGAGGATTTATATTGGTTCGGTGCCAACCTTGCACCTACATCCACTCTCCAAGCTCCTACTTGGGAATTCCAATCCACTAAATTATATTCAACCTGAATACACTCATCGGAACCTCCGACTCTAGCTATTTCAAGCTAGACCATTTATTTTTCGGGTACAAGCCAACCTAATACAATCCGATTCAAGGTTCGGATCAATCTTTTCATATTTTGGAACTCTTCTAAAGCAAAAAAAATAATGACTCAAAAAGAGTATTACAGTTAACAGCACAAAAATACAAATGAAGCTCCTTTAATGAGCGAATAGGGCATTAAATACACTTACACAATTTGAAGAAAGCTCTTTCTGATTTCTCAAGGTAGTTGGAGACTTGAATGAGCACTTGAGGAGTTGGTAAACTTGAATTAAAAGCTTCTTGAATGCTTTAAGTGGGCTCTTGCTTAAGGTTGAAATGTATGCTTGAAATCTTTTTCAAAACCCTTCTCTTATGCTTCTTGTTATATTTGATTCCCTCTTTATGTCCCTTTAATAACTTCAAATAATGGTGGGTAATCTGGGCTGAAATAGAGTCGTTAGAGCACATTAAATAAGCATTAAATGCAATTGAAATAGGTTAAAAACTAGCCGTTGCGGAACTTTCCCGTCACAGGGTCGACTCATGCTCATGGGTCGACTCATAGGGTCGACCTCTGTGGAACAGAACAAAAATGACTGTTCTATAATTTTGGCCTGCAAAGCAGTAGAGGTCGACTCATGCCAAGGGATCGACCCATGGGGTCGACTCACAGAGAGTGCCAGCCAAAATTTCAGCATGCCGTTCAGCCCTTTAAGCCATGAGTCGACTCATGGGGTCGACTCAAAAATAAAAATTTGGTTTGCTTACAAAATACACTTCCAAAAATTTGAAATTTCTCCAATAGATTGTACGTCTTCAGTTCTTGCTCTTGAGGCTTCTGGATCAGGTCTTGATAAAATTAAATTTTATCCCTGAAATACAATAAATCTTTTTTCAAGCCAAAATCATTAGTAATCTCCTTAAATGTTTGTAATCATCAAAATCAATTCAAGGAGCAACAGCTCGATTTTTCAATTTGTTAACCCTGTCTTCCGCTATATGACCTAGCCTTAGGTGCCACAGATACCTATCATTTAGACTATCTCTAGGTCTTTTAATTCCTATGGCATTCACATTTTGCTCGATATTAAATACAGATACATCAATATGTAGCTGATAAAGATCGTTAATAAGAAAACTATTTGCAACTTTATTATTTTCATAAAATATGTTACAATGATCCTTATGAAAGCTAATCACATAGCCTTCTTGTGCTAAACATGAAACAGAAATCAAATTTCTGCTTGCTGCAGGTACATAATAACAATCTCTAAGAACTAAATCTAATCCTAACGGTAATCGTAGAGGTAGGTTCCCACGGCCACAGCAGCAACTCTTGCTCAGTTTTCGATGCATAGGATCATCTCCCCATCCTTCAGCCTCCTGCTCTCCTCAAGACCCTGCATAGAAGTGCACAAATGAGTACTAGAATCAGAGTCAAGCACCCAATTGGATGCAGAAGAAACCGTAAGATTAGATTCTAAAATGAGCATACCTCTAGAAGGACCATCCTTCTTGTTCTTCAGGATGGCTAGGTACTGAGGACAGTTTCGTTTTCAATGGCCGTCTGAATTGCAGTGAAAATATTTTTTCTTTTCAGCAGCCTTCTTCTTCGGTTCTGTCTTCTTCTTCTTCCCGTCCACCTTCTGCTTTTTCGTAGACTTTTTCTTCTTTTCAAAAGACTTTCTCTTGGAAGAAGTCCGCTCCACAATAAGGACTGAGCTTTTTGAACTCTTCAAAGAAAGCTCAGCCGTAACCAACATGTTCATTAACTCAGCCAAGATACACTGCATCTTATGCATATGGAAGTTCATGATGAACTAAACATATGCATCAGACAAGGACTGAAGGATCACATCAATCTGAAAATCTTGTCTAAGATGATACCAAGCTTCTCAAGCTCCTCAAGATCCTTGATCATTGTCAAATAATGATCTTGGACTGACTGTCCATCACGCATTTTAGCCTTAAAAAATCTTTGGCAGACTTGATACTTGGCTACACGACTTTGTTCACCAAAAACTCTTGTAGGTGAGCCAACATTTGGTGGGTAGTCATAATATTCTCATGTTGGCACTGCAAGTCATCAGACATTACATCCAACATGTAGTACCTTGCTTTGTTATCATTATCCATCCACTTTTTCAGAGATGCTCTCTGTTCAGCAATAGGATGTGCTGGCATGGCAAGTGGGTCCTGGTCCAAGATATGGGTCAATTTTTTGAAATTCAGAATAATTTTGTAGTTTCTTAACCGGTCCTTGAAATTGGGTCCAGTCAATTTGTGGGTGTCTAGCATTTTGGTCAGGGGGTTGGACGCAGACATGTTTCCTATAGAGAGTCAACAGTTTCTAGTTAGATTTTGTAATCAGACTTAACCAATTTGTTTAGGATTTTATTTTTAAACAAATTAAGCTCTACTATTTTTTCAGATCCCTACACTCCCTAGGTAGAGATGTGAAAATCTTCGTGATTAGTGATTTCTAGTGGGTGGTGCGGTCTCACCAACTGGCTCATCACCTCACCTAATAGTATTGGTGATGGATCAATCGATGAGTGGACAACTCTTGTCCAATGATTCTCTAATCATGGTGCACCCAAAATTTGATCTCTAATTCATGAAGCTCACCGTGTCCAGAATATTGCTCCAATCCTTAGTTAAGTCAAACCCACCATTTGCATGAACTAGATTCCTGATTGGGTCCCTCACCGTATCTGAAATATTGAGCCCAATCCATCCTCTAATTCGTAGCATCCAATGCCTAATGGACATGGTTGCATCTTCCCGGTGCAACTGAGCCACTGTATCCAGTCGAGAACAATCAACCCCGGGAAGGGCCCATACATTCACAATGGTGGAAGACCTCAGACTTAATATTTTTTTAGAAAGATTTGATTTAGGTCTCATTAAACTTGACTTGACATAGTCATAACAATTATGACTAACTTAGTGGCATGGGTTAGTTCAAATTGTTAGCCACCTCAAATCAGAACTGGGTCGACACATATGGCCAGGTAAGTGAGACCGGTGGAAGGGATATGCCATTAACTCGACAAGAACACATTCAAGTCAAGTAGCTCCCAATTAAAAACCAGTTGGTCACATCTGCCCAACTTACCTTTGACACCAAATTATCGAACCAAAACTAATTGGGTTAGCCTACAATCCAGGCTCTAACCACTGAGCCAAATTAGGTCTTAACTTGATCGAGCCACATATGAACGTGATTCGACCTTGATTTAGACTTAATCCTATTAGGCTGGTCAATTATTAGCTTTCATGATCCCACCTAACCAACTTTTGATTCGATTTGATCAACCGCTAGATCTAATCGAGCTACCCAAGTTCGAACCCAATTTTATGAAAATGACTTAGATATGAAATTCTCAATTTTAGACCTAATTTAATTTCATAAGCTTAATTATTAATTAAGTCTTGGGTTCATAAACAAAATATGTAAAATAAATCCTAGGATTTCAGGATCTAGAGTTTTGCAGAAAATAAGTTTTGATTTCTGATTAAGGATGAATGCGCAGCGCCCTTACACATCATAAGAATACCCCATTGTATGGGAGGAGAGGGCCTTTAAACCCTACTTTATTCTTATGACCGAACGGCCATGAGGAATACGTTAATCAGAAATATAAATTTAACTACAAAGCTAGTTAGATCTAAATTTATATATCACATATACAATTTAAGATCTAACTAATACATGCTTTGCATACATCTCATGTATCAAAAAATTGATCTAATTAACATACTTTCAGATTTAATATATCACATATAACATCTAAAAAATAAAATTTAAATTGAACTATTCAATATAAAATTTATTCTAGACAGTTACTAGAACAATTCTACAACTAGTCTAGGCATGCAACAGATCAATCTTATGTATTATCTAAATTTTTATTTTTTATTTTTGATTTGAATATAATATTTATATCATCAAAAATAGAGAATAAATTAGATCTAAATTATATTTTAATCTCATTAAAATATAAACTTACAAGACTATTCATAGATCAAACTATTTCTAGTCTAGTCATGCATCTTATGCATGTTAGATCTTCTCATATTTAATTTTAAATATTTTGATTTTAGATCCTATCATATCTGATGTGACATCTAAAATTTTTTAATATTAGATAAATTAAAATTAAAATCAGATCTATATTAGATCTGAAACTGAGCCATCAACCTGGCTCTGATACCAGTTGAAGAAAAAACTATCTTTTTCCTTGTAGGATCTTTCAGATTTCATCAAATCTGGGATGGAATAATTTTTTTTTTATAAATTTATTCTATATTTATTTTAGATCTAAATCTCTAAATCTAATTTTATTATCTGATATTAGTTCTAAAATAAATCTAAAAGCATGAGAAAATATGAAATACCTCAAGGGTAATCTGATTACCCTGTAGATGATCGCAACAAGCCTGAGGTTCTGATTTAGCCACGCAATCATCTGGCCTCTACCAGTATCCACTCAAGCAGGACCTAGATCATCTTCTCCTCATGACTCTCTGCTCCAAAAATCAAAACTCAATCTGATTAGAAAGATCTTCAAAAGCCTTCCTAAAGTTGGAGCAGCAGCTTGTCGAAAAACTCCTGCAGCCCTTTGTTCAATGCATCACCACGCCTTGATCCTTCACTAGATGGATGCCCAACCTTTTGGGCATGAAGAGGGGAGAGGGAGCACCAGGGAGGACATGGAGAAGAGGATGGGTGGCTAGCTTTTGCTAGGTAGGGAGCAGAATCTCTTAAACCCTAGGCACAGACAGGGTTTATATAGACCCTGCTGCGCTGCGCAGTGCCACATCATTCGACCAATCAAAAAATTTTATTTAATCCAAAAAAATTTTGATTGATGGAGTGATGTCATCTAATCATATCAGATAAGAACTCCCACCCTCTCTCCTATGTTGGCACCAACATTGGATAAGCACAAGGGAGATGGTGCCCAAGAGTTTATGTTGATCAAGACTCCTCTTGATCTTTATCCACTTGGGGCGCAAGCCTTATCCAATTGTGGTGCCCACTTTGGTGCTTATTTTGACAGGTGGACACTCCACAAAAAATCTCCAATAACCTCTTGCCAGGTGGCCTTTAGTTTAAGATCCATATGTCAACATTTGACAGATGTCCTAAAATAAAAATGGCAGGTGTCAGGAATTAACAGGTGTTGTCTTTAATTCATCTCATGAATTAAGACAAACTTTTTTTGAGCTGGACTGGCTCCAGTCAGACTAAGAGAAACCTTCTCAAGGTTCTCTGGGTGAGTCAAATCACATTCAGCTCAGTCGAGATGAAAAAGATTGCACGAGGAGAAAATTAGGCTCAATCATGTGCTAGCATGATTTTCTTGAACCTAATTGGATCTAATCCAAATCAATTGGCTAGCCCAATTGATGACATCCAGATTCTAACCCTTGTTAGTGTGACCCAGTTAGGTTCAATTATGTATGGTAATGTGACATGTCGTGATCTCATTATTGACATCATCGAAACTCCTTTCGATGGATCGGAACTCTTCTGATTCAGACAATTAGAATGATCGATCATCAAGATCATTCTAATTACTCCCAAAATCCACCAGTGACACCTAGCAGTATATGGTGGCAACCCATTAGAACTAAAGATGAACTTCTCAGTGCAGCTACCTGTGTGATTGAGTTTCTCTATCATGAGTCTCGACTGAATTAGGATTAAGGTGAACTCATCAAACCAACATCAGTCATATAAATCAATCGATTGATACGAGTCTGATGTGAAATTCTAATGGAAAACTCTTTTTCATTATTTCACTCTGCCATGACCATGAGCTTAAGGACTCAATCTTTCGATCATCATAGGACTACTCCTCTCATCTACCGAGGTTGATAGATCCCATCTTGGTGTGACCTAGTTCTTATAATGAATGAGCTACAGCCAACATACACCTCAAAATTTTGAATGGCTAGGAGACTGAGTTATGGTGTAGTCAAACTATAACACATTCAAGGTAAACTGTCGATGCACCTCAGGTCAAAGAACTAGACACACAACTGCAGCATCGAGCTAGTCATCGATGAGAAGGTAGACTTCCTTATGACTGCTCGATATGGTCACGCTTAGTACTCTAATTCTCAATGAATACCTATACTCTCACTTCGGTGTCTCTACACCGTAGACTCAAGATATATCTACACTGAGAAAGTGATTGTACACCAATCTTCCAGATCATCACCATCCTCGTGATGATCTTATGGTCAGGAGCTGTTTATGAGTTAGTTATGTAAATTCATGCCTTAAATTTTCAACTCTTGAAAATATGAATTGATATTCCTACTAACTCAAAGGATGTATCACAAACACAATGTACACAATGTGATAGAAGAATAACCCATTTATTGATTTATAGTCAAAATTACAAATTTGCCCTTAGATTTGTATAGGAATGTGTCAGCCAATCTGGCATCTAGGACACGCATTTAACAAATCGATGGTTACCTCATTAACCATTGTTAAAATTGAATAATGGGTAATTATTGCATCCCATGATCTCATGACTGTGGATAATTAATACTTGCATCGAATAACTATCACTCGACCTTTACTGTCTCGAGATTGAGATAGTCAGTAAAACATCAAGGATAACTTCAGTCAAATATTGCTGGTTATATATCAGACTTAGTCGGCTAAATCCCTAATTGGTCTTAGCTGGTTGAATCCTAGATTGGTCTTCTTGGTTGGTTGTCCACTTAATCGATTGTTAGCTGAGTATTTGCCCCAACACTTGCCCCTCGACTCCTAAGTCCAATGCCATAGTAGCATTAGACGAAAGGAGTTATGCGGTATTTCAGACTTTGCACCTAATTCTAAGTTCCTCCCTTTGATGTACTTCATTTATTGTTATCTCAAAAAGAAGCATTCGGCCATTTTGTCATCTTATGGGGCATGCAGCCATTTTGTTGCATAGCGAGACATGCGATGGCTCCATCATTTTATGGTGAAAGAATAATACCCTACAAGTCATTTGCATGTGTGATGTGATAGGATATTTTTTTATATTTTTATCTTTAAAACTCATATAATTGACATTTTCATTAATAAAGTTAGGCATTTTTATTCATTATATCTGCATCTTATACTTGTTTAAGATTATAATGAATCTTATAGGTCAGGACAATAGTTTTAGGATCATGATGAGATCATACCAGTGAGATCTAAATCCTTAATAGTTCTAATCTAAAATATTTTCCATCGTTGGTTCGTTGAGTCAGGAATCAATTGTACTGATAAGACCGGCACATCCTATGTACGCTCGATGGAGAGGATGGTTGATCTCACAACCACTTGTATAGTGACACTAATACAAAAATGTAGGAGCTCATTAGAGAATGAATTTATTGAATTGATCTATGAGAGAATATCTAATGGAGCCTTATTTGCATGTCAACTGATTATTCTTTAGTAGAAGTTATGCAAATGATCCTCAGACCTGAGATCACCATGGTACCTTATGTACATGAATCTATATTTTGATTTATTTTCTAGCTTGATTCTCTGATTCTTGTGGGGGTGTTCTGGATATGGTGTAGTATGCATGAAGATTGTGAGTAGTCAATAAGAGATCGATCACTCTTAATAAGGAGAATGAACATCCAATGTGATCTCATATATTGATGATACGAAAAGTTTTTGGCTTAAGCAAGATGATAATTAGAAAAAAAAATTAATGTATCATCAATTGAATCATCACCATTTGATCAAGATATATATAGATAAGCATTTGGGTTTGACATGATTTCATATCCATAGTTCATCTGGGATGTTGTATGATCGAAGAATTGAATTACATGATAACTTACCACTGAAGGATAATTTTGATATTTTTATCAAATTTTATCTCTTTCGGATAGCCATGATATATTGTTAGACATCAATCTTAACTTGTGGACTTATAAGAATTAAAAAAGTTTAATTCAAAAATTAATTAGAAAGAGTTTTGATTAATTGGTATATTTGGACTGACCTAATTCAATCGGATTAGTTTAGATCATGAGCCTGAGTCCACTGCTGGTTAGATATAGAATCCAAAAAATCACACACTTTAGGATTTGATCTTAGTCTGATCTAATTAAAATTTATTATAAATCTTATGAGTTAATTTGATATGCTAGCATATTATGTTAACTCAAGTTCCCAATTAGATTAGTTCACAGGAGTTTGAGCTAAACTTGACATGTAGCCTTGAACCTAATTGGATTAGATTGGTTTCTTTTCTAATATGAAAGTATTTTATATGTAGAAGGAGCCCTCCATGCCACCCATCTAAAGTCCATGCCCAAATTAATTTAGCACCTCTTACTTTGGCGTTAAAAAAGAAGGAAGAGTCCTTCTTACTTAAGACTCTCAACCTCGTTCCATATTTCCTTAATTCCTCATTTATTCCACTCCATATTCCTAAGGGATGCACCATCAGATGGTGCTTAGGGTGATGTGCACAGAAGAGGAATCCTTCTGCTCATTAAACTCTTAACCAAGTCCCACTCGATGAATTTATTCATCGAAGAATTCTAAGTGGCGCTAAGTGTTAGCGCCCCTTGGTGGCGCCCCTTCCTTTCTTATTTAAAGGGAGGGTGTTCCATCAGATTGGTGCTGATTCCTTATTGGTTTAGGCATGAGATAAGTGAGGAAAAGATAAAAAAAAATTAAAGAAAAAGACAAGGAGAAATAGAGAGAAAAAAAATAGAAAGAAAGAGAAGAGAGAAAAGGAAAGCAAGGGTTGCTTGTCTTAGGATTTAGTTTTTCCAAGTATTAGAGTTCCAAATCAAATTTGGATGGTGAGATATCTTGAGAATAGGTTCTTGATGTGGTCCTAGTAGAGGATTCGAAGGCATATAGATTATGGTACAATCGGTTCTTGAAAAGAAAAGCCAACGGTGTTCTTGTGAAGAAAGGCTGCAGCACTACTTTGGTTGGAAAGGACCCTGATCAGTCCCGTGTGGATCACCGTTGGAGGGCTTCTACTTTGAAATCTTATGGAGATCATTCTACTACTAGATTATCATCTTTAGGAAGCATTACTTCTGCCCTTATGCATGCTTGTTTTGGTTTGATTCAAGTCTGTAAGATAATTCTAAGGTTTGAGTTTCGGTTTGCTAGTTTTAAATGTTAAAACTTCTTCTATGCATGTTAAAAATTTTTGAAATTTATATTTTACTGTGTGATCGAAATCTAATAGTAGTATCAAAATCACCCTTGTTAGAGTCAATCAAATAGATGCTATTGTTATAATATAGATTTGATCTGATTCATATATTATCAGTTGTTTTAATCGATTAGTTATATTGATTTTTAAATCAAAAATTATTTTTAACCATGATCATAGTTAGAGTTTAAATTTCAATTGTTAAATTTAAAATTTATCATAATTTGAAATTTTATGATTCATGATAGATTAATATTTTAATCGATTTTTAGGATGCATTGGACTTAGGTCAATTGTTGACCCGATCAGACCTAATGTGATTAGGGTTTTGAATCAATTGTAATCCATATTAGATTAAGATTCAAAATATTGGCTCAAATCAAATTTAACATGTGAATTGGACCAAATGTTGGATCCAAATCATAGTCAAATTACATTAGCTCCAGTGTTGAACCAAAATCATATATGCACCCTATGTGATTCTTGTAATCATATTTTTGGCATAGGCATATGAATGATATTACAATTTGAATAGCATGTTATGTAGCATGATATTATTGTTCTCCTTCTTATGATATGCATTTTTACATGTGATGTAAATATTAGGATGTGTTAGAGATCAATTTAAAGCTCTCATTAAAAATTATATTAAGTTGTAGTGTCGGAATTCACTTGCTAATCGAATGTCAGATTCATTGATCAATTTGTATCTAAGACAAGTGTCAAAGGTGGTTATTTAATTAGGTCTGTTTGCTTATCTGACCAAGTTATTGGTATCTAAGGAAAGCATCGGAGAGCCTCCTATCTACTTATCTGGCCAATTTGATCTATTGAGTTTTAAATTTAGATTGCTTAGTGATGTAGACATTATAAAGGCCTTCCCTCATACTAAGCCAATTCTATGTTAAAAATTGTAGTGAGTTTGTTGTACAATCATAAGACTTACTATGGGGATTGATGTGAGATTGTCTTGATTCATAGTAGATGCTTACAGCATATTTAGATTGTTGCTTTATTGTACAACCACAAGGACGGTATTGTTCAGATATGACTATATGACAATGAAGAGTCTAACTTAATTAAAATATTATAGTTTGTTGTGCAAATATAAGGTTATGAATGTTTTATAGGTAGGAAGATGTTGAGAGTTACATAAGATGCAATTGAAAAGAGTTCCTACCTTTGAACTCATGAAGATTTATTATGCAACCACAAAGCCTTTTGTGAGGAATTAGGATCTCAAACCTTCTAAGAAAACTAATAAAATTTTCTCATTTATCATAGGAGAAGGTTATGGTATTCGATAAACTAGTGGGAGTAATAATTAGATAAAAGACCTAATCTAGTTGTGCATGTCATCATGAGTTGTCTGTTTATATTATATTCTTATTATTATAGATTTATCTATATAATGGCATTTTCACTTTCACTGCATGGCATACTTGATGTTAATAAGTTGATCGAATCTAGTTATGTGGACTGATTGAGGAACCTGAGAATTATTCTGACATAGGAGAAAGTCTCCTATATTTTGGATACCCCTACATCTGATTCGATCGATGAAGATACAACTGAGGAGGAAAGGACCACATACAAGTTGTGGCAAGATGACAGTGTGACTGTCAAGTACGTCATACTTGTCTCTATGAGCAATGAGCTTCAGAGGCAATATGAAGGCATGGATGTTCCTTCCATACTCTTTAATCTAAAAGAGTTATATGGAGAACAAAGTTGGACTACTAGATATGAGATATCTAAGTAGTTATTTTGTGTCAAGATGAGTAAAAGCATGTCCGTACAGACTCATATCCTGAAGTTGATTGATTTGATCACTCATTTGGGATAGTTGGATTTTGCTATGGATGGTGAGCTTAGTCAGGATTTGATCCTATAGTCACTCCCTGATTTCTTCTCATAGTTTGTCATTAATTATCACATAAACAAACAGAACACTAGCTTGCCTAAGCTACTGAATATGCTTAAGATAATAGGAGCCATTTCACAGATAAAAAGGCTCCTGTTCTTCTTGTAGATAAGATCTCCAAGAAGAAAGGCAAAAAGGATTCTAAGAAAAAGGTGAACCCTAAGGCTAGCATCTTCAAGAAGAAGATGAGAAAAATCTCCACCAAGGGTACTTGTTATCAGTATGGCAAGGAAGGGCACTAGAAGAGGCATTGCAAAGAGTACCTTACAAGTTTGAAGTACAAGGAAGCAAATATTGCTAAAAATTTGTATATGATACAAACAAATTTATCATTAATACTTCAACTTCAGATTCTTAGATATTAGATACCGCCTGTGGTTCATACCTTTACAAATTATTATAGGATTTGTAAGAAATAAAGAGTCTGAATAAAGATGACTTCGTGCTGTTCGGTACTAGTGGAGAGTCCATCTAGACCGAAGTCGTAGGAATCAAGCTGTTGAAGTTGCTTTCGAGCAAAATTTTAAAATTGAAAGATTGTTACTATGTGCCAAATATTATTAGAAATATTATTTCTATATGTGTTATTAGAATAAGATTTTGAAATAAAAGGAAAGAGCAATGGTTGCTTTATTTATTTTTCTAATGAATATTATGGTAATGTTTTTATAGATAATCACTTAATGATAATATTCTTCATGTGGATCATATGAAGAAAAAAAAAAGATGTGAATATCATATATCTCTGGTACTGCCGACTTGGTTGTATCAAAGAGTCAAGGATTAACAAGTTATACAAAGAAAGGTTCTTTGATCTTTATGATTTTGAATCATATAAAACTTGTGAATCTTATCTCATGAGTAAGATGACCAAGACTCCATTTATTAGATATGGAGATAGGACGAGTAATATTTTGGGCCTAGTATATATGGATATTTGTGAACCAATATCGACTCAGGTCAGAGGAGGATACTCCTATTTCATCACATTCACTGATGATTTATCTAGATTTAGATATGTGTATTTATTAAAATATAAAGTTGAAGTCTTTGATAAGTTTAAGGAGTATTAAAGAATAGTTAAGAAACAAACTGATAAGAGTATCAAGGCTCTTTGATCTGATCGAGAAAGGAAATACTTAACTAGTGAGTTTCTTGATCATTTAAAGAAAAATAGAATTCTCTCTCAATGGACTCCTCTTTACATTCTATAATTAAATAGTATTATAGAAAGAAAGAATTACATCTTATTAAATATGGCACGGTCCTTGATGTGCTTCACAGATCTTTCGATCTCTTTCTGGGGCCATGTCCTAGAGACTGCCGTACATGTTTTAAATAGGGTACCTTATAAATCTATGCCTAGAACTCTATATAAGATATGGGGAGGAAGAAAGCCTAATCTTAAGTATCTTAAGATTTGGGGCTGTCCTGCTTATGTCAAGAATACTGAGGGACATAAGCTAAGTGCTAGGTCGGATAAATACAGGTTTGTAGGTTATCCCAAGAAGAGTGCAAGATACTACTTCTATCATTCTACTCAACAAAAGGTGTTTGTTAGTAGGTATGCCATCTTCCTCGAAAAAGAGTTTATCCAAAAAGGGGACAGCGGGAGGACAGTTGAACTTGAGAAAGTTCAATACCTACAGCCTGTCCAGAAGCAACATGTGGAGAGTCCACAAGTTGATCCTGAACCTGAGTATCCATTGTTAAGGTACAACCACTACACACATCCTCTCTAAAGGTCAAGTAGAGTGCGTAATATACCACTTAGGTATGGGCTTGTCATTGAGAATGATAACTCATCACACATCATTGAGAATGATAATTCCATGACCTATTCGAAAGCAGTCATGAGTAGTAACTCAGACAGATGGCTTGAGGTCATGAAATTCAAAATGGACTTCATGTATGCCAACCAAGTTTGGATTTTGGTTGATGCGCTTGAGGGTATGATCCCAATAGGCTGCAAATGGATCTTCAAGAAGAAGATTAGAGTAGATGGTCAGGTAGAGATCTATAAAGTCAGACTAGTGGCAAAAGATTTCAGACAAAGATAAGGTGTTGACTATGAAAAAATCTTTTCATCTGTAGCCATGCTCAAGTTTATTTGGATCATGCTTGCTATAACTGTATATCATGACTATGAAATCTGATAGATGGATGTCAAGACTGTCTTCCTCAATAAAAATCTTGAGGAAGAAGTCTATACGACTCAGTTAGAAGGATTTGTCTAGAAGGATAAATCAAGTATGCAAGCTAAAAGAATTTATTTATGGATTAAAACAAGCATCGAGGAGTTAGAACATCTATTTTAATAAGGCAGTCAAATCATTTGGCTTTATCAAAAATATGGATGAACCATATGTGTATAAGAAGACTAGTGAGAGTGCCATTATCTTCTTGATCTTGTATGTGGGTGATATACTGTTCATTGGGAACAACATTCTTATGTTGCAATCGATCAAAACATGGCTATCACAAAAGCTTTCCATGAAAGACTTGGGTGAAGCCTCTTATATTCTTAATATAAAGATCTATAGGGATAGATCAAAAAGGATGCTTGGTTTGTCCCAATTTAGGTACATAGATCTTATGTTGAAAAGGTTCAACATGGAGAAAAGTAAAAGAGGTTACTTACCTATGAGTCATGGCATACAACTCTTTAAGAAGATGTCTCCTAAGACACCTAAAGAGAGAAATAGAATGAGCCCTATTCCTTATGCTTCGGCTGTAGGATTGATTATGTATGCTATGTTGTGTACCAGACCTGATGTGACTTATGCCTTAGGCATTGTAAGCAGATTTAAGACAGATCCAGGAGAAGATTATTGAAAAGCTATGAAAAATATTTTCAAGTACTTAAGAAGGACTAGAAATACTTTTCTCATTTATGAAGGATCTGATTTGAAACTGGAAGGCTTTATTGATTCTAGTTTTTAATCTGATCCAAATGATAGTAAATCTATATCAGAATATGTATTCACCCTATATGATGGTATAGTGAGTTGAAAAAATTTCAAACAGCAGACTGTTACTGACTCAGTCACTGAGGTCAAGTATATTGCTGTTAGTGAGGCTGCTAAGAAAGTCATCTGGATGAAGAAGTTCATCTCAAAGTTGGATGTAGTTCCTAAAATTAAACAACTTGCACCTTTTTATTGTGACAATACTGGAGCAATTGCTCAAGCTAAGGAATCGAGTTCTTATCACAAATCCAAGCACATCCTAAGGTGGTTTCACCTTATTCGAAAGATAGTCGAAAGATGCAATGTGATCGTAGAGTGAGTTAACACCAAGAACAATAAAGTGGACTCATTCACTAAGGTCTTATCATTGCAGCAGTTTGATCATCACTTAGATTGCATGGGCATCAAATATAGGGGTGATTGGCTTTAGTACAAGTGAGAGATTGAAAGAATAATGTCCTACAAATTAATCGCATGTGTGATGCGATAGGATATTTTTTTGTATTTTTATCTTTCAAACTCATGTAATTGATATTTTTATTAATAAAATTAGGTATTTTGATACATTATATGTGGTATGTTATGCTTGTTTTAGATTATAATGAATTCCATAGGTTAGGATAATGATTTTAGGGCCACGATGAGATCATGCCAGTGAGATCTAAATCCTTGATAGCCCTAATCTAAAATATTTTCAGTCGTTAGTTCATTGAGTCAAGGATCAATGATACCGGTAAGACTGACACATCCTATGTATGCTCGATGGAAAGGGTGGTTGATCTCATAACCACTTGTGTAGTGACATTAATATAAGGATGTGGGTGCTCATTAGAGAATGAATTTATTAAATTAACCTAGAGAGGATATTTAATGGAGCCTTATTTGCATGTCAACTGGTTGTTCTCTAGTGAAAGTTGTACAAGTAATCCTCAGACCTGAGATCACCATGGACCTTATGTACATAAATCTATGTTTTGGTTCATTCCCTAGCTTGGTTCACTGATCTTTATATGGGATGTTCTGGACATGGTGTAGTGTGCATGGAGGTTGTGAGTGGTCAATAAGGGATCGATCACTCCTAATAAGAAGAGCGAATATCCTATATGATTTTATAGATTGTTGATTCGGAAAGTGTTTAGCCAAAGTAGGATGATAATTAAAAAAAAAAATTTTAATGTATCATCAACTAAATTATCACTATCTGATCAAGATACATATAGATAAGTATTTAGGTTTGATATGATTCCATATCCATAGCTTATCTGAAATGTTGTATAATCAAAAGATTGAATTGTATAGTAATTTACCACTAAAGGATAATTTTGATATTTTCATCAAATTCTATCTCTTAAAGATAGTCATGATATATTGCTAGATGTTAATTTTGACTTGTGGACTCACAAAAATAAAAAAATTAATTAAAAATTAATTAGAAAGAGTTCTGATTAATTGGTACATTTAAGCTGACCTAATTCAATTAGATTGGTTTAGGTCATGAGCCTGAGTCCACTGCTAGTTAGATATAGAATTTAATGGGTCACACACTTTGGGATTTGATCTTGGTCTACTCTAATTAAAGTTTATTGTAAATTCTATGGATTAATTTGATATGCTAGCACATTGTGTTAACTCAAATTCTTAATTAGGTTAGTTCAAAGGAGTTTGAGCTAAACCTGACCTGTAGCCTTGAACCTAATTGGATTAGGTTGGTTTCTTACTTAACATGGAGGTATTTTATGTGTAGAAGGAGTCCTCCATGCCATCCATTTGAAGTCCACGCCCAAATTAATTTAGCCATTAAGAAAGAAGGAAGAGTCCTTCTTACTTAAGACTCTCAATTGTTGGAGCAACTTTCCCAAGTTGTGGACATCAAGAAACAGTAAGAATCTGGTCGTGGAGGTTTTTGGAGGCCAGCAACCAAGCAAAATAAAAACAGCCTTTAGGATTTCAACAGCCTTGTAAATCCTATCGGCAAAATTTCTTTCTATGGTTTGAACCCCTTCTCCAGTAGATCTGAAATTTATCTTTTGTAATCTGAAAGTACTCTTGATGAAGCCTTCAAAAAAATAAAAGATGAGACATGGAACTCTTCTTGGGCAGCCAAGAGGGGGTGCACAAAAAGGGGGGCATGCACAAGGAGGGTGCTAGAAACCCTAGTGCCTCCTTTCTTTCCTTTTGGGATTGGTGGCCAAGAAATCTTAGGGTTTGTTGCTACTAAGATGTGAAGAAGATCAGAGAGAGAGAAAAAAAGAGAGAAAGGTTAGGAAGAAAATGATTTAGTATTCCTTTGATTCATCGAGTCAGAATATAATATATCTTTATATACAGGGTCAACGTGACCAATCCAAAAACTCTGCTGGCTAACTCAATATAAGATTGTGCTCACCAAGCCCATGTGCACCTATGACTTAACCCAATCTCACAATATTGAACTCAATCCTAGTCCAAATATAAGTTAGCCCCTTAAGGTCCAAAATCTCTGAACCTTAAGACCTGAAAGGCTGACAACCTTTTATCCTAGGATCCAAATTAGCCCTAGAAATCCATGACCACCTCATGGACTTTGGACTTTGACCTTAGCCTTGATCTCTTGAGCCTTGGGAGCACCACATATGGCCCAACATCAACCTCCTTCCATATTTCCTTAATTCCTCATTTATTCCATGCCATATTCCTAAGGGATGCACCATCAGATGGTGCTTAGGGTGATGTGCATAGAAGAGGAATCCTTCTGCTCATTAAACTCTTAACCAACTCTCCTCGATGAATTTATTCATCGAAGAATTCTAAGTGGCGCTAAGTGTTAGCACCCCTTGGTCGCACCCCTTCCTTTCTTATTTAAAGGAGGGGCATTCCATCAGATTGGTGCTGATTCCTTGCTGGTTTAGGCATGGGATAAGTAAGGAAAAGATAGAAAAAATTCAGATAAAAAGACAAGAAAAAATAGAGAGAAAAAATAGAAAGGAAGAGAAGAGAAAAAAGGAAAGCAAGGGTTGCTTGTCCTAAGGTTTGATTTTTTCAAGTGTTGGAGATCCAAATCAAATTTGAGTGATGAGATCTCTTGAGAAGAGGTTCTTTACATGGTCCTAGTGGAGGATTTGAAGGCATATAGATTGTGGTATAATCGATTCTTGAAAAGATAAGCCGACAGTGTTCTTATGAAGAAAGGCTGTAGCACTACTTCAATTGGGAAGGATCATGATCAGTCCCATGTGGATTATCATTGGAGGGCTTCTACTTTAGAGTCTTATGAAGATCATTTTGTTGGCAGATCATCATCTTCAGGAAGTTTTACTTTTGCCCTTATGCATGCTTGTTTTGGTTTGATTGAAGTCTGTAAGGTGATTCTAGGGTTTGAGTTTTGATTTGCTAGTTTTAAATGTTAAAACTTCCTCTATGTATGTTAAAAATTTTTGAAATTTATATTCTACTGCACGATCGAAATCCAATACAAGGGATGTGAGCAGTTATTGTTACAGATCGTCTGAAAAGATCTTCCATAATGATTAGGGAAGATCATGCGACAAAGCAATGATGTTTGACCAGTCCGAGTCGGCATGTGTCAACTGATTATTTGTTCAATTGGTTTTCTCACTAATCTGATTGACTTGGCAATATCACAGTGATGGTGCATTGAAAGGCAGGATAAGTTGTCGGCCAAGATTGTGGCAACATATCGAAATCTCAGGTGATGGCAGGATTCTCTACATTGATCGTAGCCGTTGAGCATCCTTATAAATAGGGGGCCTTCTTCCTTTTGATTCTTCTTTTGGTTTTCGGCTTCCTTGCTGCTAGTTTTTGGCTTCCTTGCTGCTAGTTTTATTTTTGCTTTGATTTTCTTTGCTTCATTCTTTAGTTGAGTGAAGAGTTCATCTTCATCCTTCTCGGTGTTCAAGGCTCCATCGTTGTTAGTTCCTTCATCGTTATCGATTTACTTTTAAGGTCGATTCCTTCCTTCTCTTCTTTTTTGATTTTGTAGGATTTCTTTCAAAAGTATTTAGTAGAATATCTTGATGCAAAAGGGAGTCCGGAGACAAGAATATTGTGAGAGATTAAGGTTTTCAGGCTCTAACCATCTAGAGGAAGATCGAGGAGGTTTCTCGAGATGTATTTGAGGATGTTACTTCCTCTCGATAGGACCATTCTGGTTCTCATGAGTCGGATGTTCAGCCAGCTATCGAAAATCTTTTCGTGCCTCTTCATGAGAGGTCAGAGTTGTCCGAGACTGATGTGCTTTAGTTAAGGGATCATTATCGAATCTCGAGTTGGTGTAGATTGTCAGCACCTGGCCGACATGGTCGTGTTGTCCATCCCCTTGATGGCTATATTGCCATCTATGAAGAGTTCCTTTGATCGGGGCTTCGATTTTCTTTGCATCCTTTCTTTGTCAATATTTTTGATCTACATGACATAGTTCTTGCTCAATTTACTCCTAATTCTATTCGAATCCTTTCTTCTTTTGTTGTCCTTTGTTAAATCCTTCATTTTGAATCGAGGGTCACTCTTTTTGGTGCCCTTTTTATGTTGACGAAACATCCTCGGAAGGAAGCGTGGTGATTCTTTAGTCCCTGATACCATCGGCAATTCATTATTGAGCTTCCTTCCTTCATCCACGGGTGGAAGAATAAGTTCTTCTATATTGCCGCCGACCATCCATGAGGTTTCAACTGAATCTGGACTACTCCTAATCTTTCTCCAAACAAAAATGTAGTCCTCAAGGAAAATAGGGAGCAGTATGAGTTACTACTTGGCATTAAAGTTCCAACATAATGGGAACTTCTCATGGAGCAATCGCTATATGATGCCAAACTAAGTCCGGTTAACTCTTTAGGTAGACTTTTCTTTTCAAATTTTCGAGCCTTTATGTAGATTTGCATTTTAGCTGAAGGCTAACCTTTCTTGTCGACTTGTAGGTATGAAGATCTCGGTGGAAGCTATCTGATATGCCATCAAGAAGAGGTCGAACTCTAGCCAAGATGGACCTTCTCGGGGACCACCGAAGAAATCTCATAGGGAGTCTTCCTCGTGCATGCTGAGAAGTACTCAACCACCATTGCTTCCTCGAGCATCTTCACCATAATGCATGTCGCCCCCATCATCAGTGCTAGCAGTGCCCACTAGACAAGATGACGATGTCGTTGTTGTTAGTGAAGCATCGACCAAGCTGGCCATCATCATTCGGGCTTTGCTAGTGCAGAGTAGTTCGGATGCCAGTTGGATGCTTTGCACCAAACATCTTCGACTGCTACAGGTACCAGTCGATGAAAGGCACCAATGGCCCCCACCTTCATGGTTGAGTGTGTCTCTTCAGAGTCTCCTAAAGAGATGTACATCACACTTGGAATGCACATCAAGGTGACTGACGTAGCACTCCCAGACCATCACCTTGTTGGAGAGCTGATAAAGATGGTGATGCTCCTAGCCAGTTGGAAAGAAAGAAAGGCCGACCCAATTAAGGAAATCATATTGGGCTCCTATGCATCACTGTTGACGGTAAGTCTAGATGTTCACTTTCTCGATATTCATCCATTGATTTTTTTCCCATGTTAACTTGAAAAATCTTTCTCTTTTTGTAGCTGGCACACAATGCAATAATTTTGTATGAAGGGTTGATTGCTTTAGCCGACTCAACCACCAATAGAGGATTAGGCCCAAACTACCACCGCTAGGATCGAAGTAGCTAAGAAACTTCTCCATGCTGTCAAGGAGCAGGAGAAGAAATATTAAGACAAACTCACACTGCTAGAGGTCGAGTTAGCCTCCACTTGGGATGAAGGTATGGAGTTAGAGTCTCAGTTGAAGAAAAAAGAGGAGCTAATCCAGCTGAAGGTCAACTTCAAGAAGAAAATGGAGTCTGCAAAAGCTGCCCTCACTGAGGAGAGGGATAAAAGAAGAGACATCGAGAACGCCATCTGAGAGGTGGAGAAGATGTCGGTGGTAGAAACTCGGGCCTAGGAGGCAACTTCTCAGGCACTGACCAAGTTTCGAGCATCCCAAGAGTTTCAGGATGAAGTTGCTGAAGGGTCAGCTGTCACTTATCGAATTGGCTTTGAAGATTGCAAGATGGCCCATTGTCGCCTCCACCTCAAGGTAGACCTAAGCGGGCTGCAGCCTGATGAGGCTTTTGATGATAGTGAAGGAGACAAGGCCCTCGAAATCGATGAGGAAGCAGCCAGCCTTGATGAACATTCTTGAGCTCTTTGTACTCTTGTTCTTTCTTCAACTATGTATAAACTTTATTTTGAAATGAAATGAATTCCTTCTCAAATCATTTTTGTGTTGAATTTTCTTTCTTTTGATTTCATTTGATGGTTTAGATGGAGCGATCAAATAGGATAGTTGGTAAACAGAGTAGGTAGTAAAAGATTACAATTCTTCTAACTCCAAAATGCCTAAGGAAGATAGTCAATAGAAGAATGTAGACGTCAACGAGTAACATTGACTTAGTGAAAATCTTTTAAGTCAGGTAGTCGATCACTATAGAATGTTGGCTTGAACAACATAGTCAATCGCTAAAGTATACCTAGTCATCGAAAGAGTTTCTTAATTCAAATTCATCTTGAGTTATTTGTGTTCATTGTATGCCCTAGAAGTCAATATGGCAGACACATTATAATAATTTTAGGATATATTTCTATACTTAAATAATTGATTTATCAATAAAGTGGATAATTTTTATCCATTATTGTGTTATGTGTCCGAGAATTGTCTAAGAAATTAATAACTTAAAGATACATATTTTAAAGAGTTTAGATTTGAGACATATATAATTAATTTATAAATTACTTTCAATCGATGGATCATCATGGAGATGGTGATTGATCCGATTAGATTGATGGATAGATCATTTTTTTTAAGGTAGATGAGTCTCGAGTCTATATTATAGAGACACTGAGCGAGAGTGTGGATGGTTGTTAGAGAACATCGATATTGAGCATGATCATACGAGAGATCACATGAATATCTACTCACTCATCAGTGATCATCTCAATGCTGTAGTGATGTGAGTGGTTTCTTGACCTACGATGCCTCAGTTGCTCACAGTGAGGTTACTGTAGTTTGACTGCATATAAATATGATCTCCTAGCCATTTAGATTTTTGTAGTATATGTTGGCTATAGTAGGTTTATTATAGGAGTAGGGATGCACTTATAAAGTATCTATCAACCTTAGTAAATAAGGAGTAGTCTTATGGGATTTGAGGAATCAAGTTCATAAGTCTATGACCATAGCAAGGTGATTGATGGAAAAAAAATTTTATGAGTATCACATTTGGACTTAAGCTAATCTAATTTTTCATATGATGGATGTTGGGATTTGATGAGTTTTCATGATCTCCATCTTATCAGGACTCACGATAGAAGAACTGATCACACGGTAACTACACTTAAGGGTTCTATTTTCTATTTTGCTAGATTGCCACCACATACTGCTAGGCATCACTAGTGGATTGTGAGAACTCACTAGGATCATTCTGGATCGATAATTCTTATTGGATATGAGTTAGAATTATTTTAGTCCATCAAAAGGTATTTCGATGATACTATGATGGAGATCATGGTATGTCTCACTACACGACAGAATAGAACCTATGGAGTCACATATAAAAGATATTCTTGATTGATCAGATGGTTAAATTATGATTATAAATCATGATAAGATTTAATTATCAATATGATTGATAATACAAAAATTATAATTAACTAATTTGCTAAGTATTGGTGAATTGTAGGAGAATCAATTAGCAATTGGATACTGTCTGGCTCAATCTGATTGAGCTATGGGGTTCAAATTCGATCTAATTGAATTAGATTTAATTAGATTTTATTTGAATTTAATTAGATCAAATCTAATTAGATTATGAGATAATCCAATTATATAAGGAGATCAATTCCTAGTTTGACAGAACTTGATTGAATCAATTTTTTAATTAGATTAGAATTTAATTTAGATTTAATTGAGTTCTTAATTAGATTAGAAATTAACTTAGTTTGGATGTAACCTAATCCTAATTTGGTTAGGATCAATTTAGATTAAATCAGATTTAAATCAGCCCCTAAAAGAATCCCAGTTGGACTGGGATTCTATTTCCTTGCGCCACCCATGTTCATGCCTAGAAAGGAGATCGCCTCACTTGTTTTTGCACCACCAAAGGGCCACACCAAAGCCCTTCCATGCCTCCCTATTACTCTTCTTTTTGATAAAGATCAAATCTGATTTGATCTGATTTTGATTGGATCAAAGTTGGAGTTCTAGTTTGATTAGGTTTGATTTTGCCTAATCTAGTCTTATGCTAACTACTTGGATGCCTATTTAAAGAGGGGCTTTGGAATATGGATGTTGAGAATTATGTCCTAAAATCAATCATGTGATGATTGAGTTTCTCTTTATATATGAATTATTGATTATTAAATAAAAATTATTCTGATATTTTTTATCACAAAGTAACATCTTCCTTGAACTCTTATACTGTGATGAAGTCCTTAGAACAATGCTAGTGTACGATAAAGAGAGGATTTATCATATAGTTCTTAAATATATTTGCAATCAAATGATATATCATTACAAGATGATGATGTTTATCGAGTGAAGGTCGTTGTGTGCCATATGGGTTGGTTGTCCTCTTAACTAAGAAGTGTGGTGACATTGATATGGTATACAGGTGAGATGTAGGAGTACATCATTACTGAACAAGTGACTCACTTGCTGAGCATTCTGCTGTCAAAAGCTGCTTACATAGCATCTGGGTATAAATATTCTTCAGACTTGAGATTACCATAGTGACTTGCAAGTAACTCACTGTGCTTTGGTGCTGGACTATCTGAATTTCTAATGCAATGATAGAAGGCTACTGGGTATAGTTAAGTACTTGTGAAGTCTATATGTGGATCAAGATAGGTTAACCCCTTCGAATTATTGAAGTTGATGTATCACTGTATTTCAATTTAGCAAAGCTTTGGCTAGGATAATCCATGAGATAGATTTGAAAGGTTGAAATACAATGTGGATGAAGCAATCTCGATTGACAGTTAACCTGAGACCATCTAGAGCATTCAGGGTCAAAAAGATGAATTATATGGTAACCATGTGTATAGGTTCTAGAATATTCTTTTATGATAATTTGATTTATCTGGATGTCAAAAATTATTGCTAGAAGGTGTCTCGATTAGTGCAGAAATTGATTCCTGTGCTACTGACTTAGTGTTTGAACCTATGGAGTCATACACATAAGTCAAACAAAGTAGGAAGAAATTGATCTATGTTTATATATCCAATTTGGAAGTGAAAGAAGAGTGCCCTATAAGCCAATCGTAAGTGTGTTGCGATGGGACTTTCTTTGAAATTTTTTAACTCATGAAATGATATTAATTATTTGAGGCACTGATTCATCATATTAGCTGCATCTTAATATATCTAAGATTATGATGAACTCCAAAGATTAGGATAATGATTTTAGGAGACATGAATGGGTCATGCTAGTGAGACCTAAAATCCTAAAATCATAATCTTAAATATTTCTGGACATAGGAGCATTGAGTCGGAGATCAATGTTCCAGATAGACGGCACATCCTATGTATGCTCAATGGAGAGGGTGGCAGATCTCACTAGCCACTTGTGTGAGATACTAATACAAGGATGTGGGTGCTCATTTGAGAAATAAGTCCACTGAATTAACTCGATGAAAGAGAACATCTAATGGAAGCCTTATTTGTATGTCAAAGATGGTTCTCTAAGTGAGAGTTGTGCAAGTGATCCTTAAACCTGAAACTACCATGGAATCTTGTGCACATGAACCCATATTTTGGTTCATACCCAGGTATGGTATTAAGACATATATAGGATGTTCTGGATATGGTTGAGTGTGTATGAAGGTTGTGAGTAGGTTAATATGGAATTGATCACTCCTAGTAAGAGGAGATCGCATCCTGTGTATTCTCAATCCTAGATGACTCAAAAAGTCTTTTGGCCAAAAGCAGGAAGGAGATTAGAAAGAGTTTCTAATGCTTCTTCATTGGAGTCATTATTGATTAATTGAGAATCGATATGAATATGTCTTTGAGTTTGACATGATTCCATACTCATGAACATATTCAGGGTGCAAGGATGATCGAAGAATTGAATTGCACGGTAATTTACCACTGAAGGATAGATTTGATATTTTCATCAAATTTCACATCTTCTGGGTAGTCATGATACATTGCTAGATGTCAATCTTGACTTGTAGGTTTTTGACTGAATTAAAGAGTTTAATTCGATTGCCCATTAGAAATGATTCTAATTATTGAACTCGGGTTAGCTCGATTGGACCTAAATCGATTAGATTGAAATCTAATTAAATTTGATCAACTTATACCCGAACTTATTGCCAGCTAGATGTAGAACCCAATGGGTCATACACATATAAAAATTGGCCAAGGACCCTTTTGAAAAATATTGATTGAAATTTTGGATTCAATCAGGGTTCCGGTAAGCATGCTAGCACGTGTGGAAACCCTTGCTCTTTTGGAGATCAATTTGGTCCCATCCCTTGCTAATTAGCTAGCTCAATTTGGTAGATATTTGGGTCAGATCATATCACCTAGAAGTAGTCCAAATTGGGGCACCACATCCCATGTTAACACCAATTATGAAGAGTCCAAGTTGTGGTGGACTCTTGGTGTAAAACAGGTTCTGCATACAAGTGTTGACGTGGGCAGAAAAAAAAAATTATTTTTTATGGATTAAAATATGTGTGGTAGGTCACATTACCCTCCATCCTTTGGTATGCATCTCAAAGCATGAGATATATTTTTTTTAAAATTTTTGGGGAAGAGGGGTTTCCAATTTCTCTCCTGTTGCTCTCCTTTCTTTCTTACAACCTATCTTAGTTTTAGGACAAGGCTTTAGGATTTAAGACAAAGCCTTATCTGATCCTAACAAGGGTTGTAAGGGTCCTAAAGAAGGAGAATCAGAAGTTCAGAGGAGGTTCTAAGAGGGTGAGGTCAGGTTCTTGAAAAAACTTGATCGGTACGAGGCTAGTCGAGTTCTAGGGGCTAGAACTCTTGAAGCAAGGTGAAGAAGGAGCACTGTCTTTGGTTCAATTTCTATGTGGATCACCATTGGAGGGCGGATACTTGGATGTCTTGTGAAAATTGAGATTAATGCTACAAGTATTCTTCTTATCCTAATTTATATTTATTATGCTTTGATTATTATAGCCAAGAGTTTCTGGGCATTAGGGCTTCCGGTGCATTGGGTGTTTTGAATGAAAATTTTAAATACCTAATTCTTCTATTGTGCCATCAGAATCCAACAGTGGTATCAGAGCCTATCCTGATTTATGTAATCAAAGATTAAATTATTATCTTGATTATGATTAAGCATGAGTTTTTGGTTTGGTTCAAGTCGGGTCAAGGGTTGAATCCGATTGAACATTCAAACCCTATCATTTCTTAGAGATATATTTTAAATATAAAATATATGATGTATGTGTAAATTTTTTTAGTAGCTTAGTACTCTAATTGGAGTTCTCACCAGATCATTTGGTCATAAGAGCAAGTAGGGTTTAGAGACCCTCTCTTCTTATTCAACAGGGTACTCTTATGGCGTGTAGGGGTGCCATTGTAATGTTGCAAGAAGAAGAATCGTGAAAAGAGTATTTTATATTCATGCATGTTATTAGAACTTCATGCATATATGATATGCTTGAGATGTTTAGTTATAATCATACTGTATGATTCTGCTTTCATATATTAGAGATATGATAAGATGCCATAATTAGTTGTTATGATTATTAAGATACAACTATTATAGTACATTCTTGTGATAGATTGAATTAGGATATGTTTGAGACTATTAAAGCCCTCATAAAAATCATATTAAGTCATAGTGTTGTGAACCGAAGCTGACCTATTTTCTTGAATCGATTAATTAATTGATGTCTAAGGAGTGTTTCAAGTGCGGTGGTTATTTAATTGGTTCTGTTGCTGATCTGATCAATTTTATTGGTGTCTAGCAATGGGGGGACCCCCATCAATCTTAACACTTTTCTGGCCAATTAGATTAGTTCGAATCTTGAATGAAGGTAGCTTAGTATTTTAAACACTACTAAGGACCTTCTTCATGCTAGGTTAATGTTACATCATGAACTATGGCTAGTTTATTGTGTTACCATAAGGCTTGTCATAAGGATTGATATAACATAATCTGGTGCATAAAAGATGCTTACAGTAATTTTGGATATATTGCTTTGTTGTGCTAACACAAGGATAATTATATTCGATTTTGATTGTATTGAAATGAAGGGTCTTACTTAACTAAAATATTATAGCTTGTTGTGTTAACACAAGGTTAATAATATTTTAGAGGCCAAGATAAAATATTGAGAATTGCATGAGATGTAATTGGAAAGAGTTTCCTATCTATGAACTCATAAGGATTTGTTGTGTTAACACAAGATCGTTATGAGAAATTAGGGTCTCAATTCCACTAAGATAAATATAAAATATATCTCGTTTATCATAGGAGAGGGCTATGGTATCTGATAAAATAGTGGAAGACATAACTAGTTTTAAAAGTCCTCATCTTATGCATGTCAAACATGAGTGGTTTGCTTATACTATTATTTTATGTAGATTTAAGTCTACATTATGGCTTCTTTATTTTTACCCCATGATACAATAAATAAAACTATATTGATCGATACAACTATATGGATTGGTTGAAGAACTTACAAATTAGGTTTATATTAGAAAAGAACTTTGATATTCTGGATATTTTTATCCTAGTTTGGTCAGTAATAATGAGAAGGTAATGATGTCCGTATGGTATTATTTATGGTAAATTTAAAAATTAGGAGTATAATTGCAAGAATAATTTTGTAAGATTGAAGTAGGATGCAAGTGTAATACCAAAAAGTATGTATATGATACAGATCTATTTTTATTGAGTGATTTAGACTCTGATATTTGGGTATTGGATATCACTAGTGGATCATATTTTTGTAGTTCGTTACTGCAACTACAGAATATTAAAGATCTGAAAAGAGGTAACCTCAAGCTTTATGGCACAAGTGGAGAGTCCATTAGCGCAGAGGCTGTAGGAACCTGTATGCTTGATTTTCTTCGGATAAAATTTTAGAATTAAAAGACTGTTATTCATACCAAAGGTCATTAGAAATATTATTTCTATACTTTTTATTAAAACAAGTTATGAAATAAAGCTAATGGAAAATAGATACTCCATTTTTTTTTCTAATAATTTTATGGTAGTGGTTATATTGATAATAATCTTTTAATTCTTGTACTCAATAAAAATATTTTTATATTGAAAGAAATATGAAAAGAAAGAGAGAAAATGTGAATGTCACATATCTCTGGCATTGTCGTCTTGGTTATATTAGTGAGTCAAGGATAAACAAGTTATACAAAGAAGAATTTTTTGACCCAAATGATTATGAATTATTGAGAACTTATAAATCTTGTCTCATGGGTAAGATGACCAAGACTCCATTTTCTGCATATGGAGAGAGGATAGGTGAGTTGTTAGCTCTAGTACATATAGATGTATATGAACTGATAACAACTCAGGTCAGAAGAAGATACTCCTATTTTATTATCTTTACAGATGATTTATTAAGGTTCGGATATGTGTATCTTATGAAACATAAATTCAAAGCTTTTGATAAGTTCCAGGAGTATCAAGGTATGGTCGAGAAATAAACTAAAAAAAGTATCAAAGTTCTTTGATCTGATCGAAGAGGAGAGTACATATCCAGTAAATTTCTTGATCATCTTAAAAGTAAAAGTATTCTCTCTGAATGGACCCCTCCTTATACACCTCAGTTAAATGTAGCAGCAGAAAGGAGGAATCGCACTTTAATGGATATGGTGCGGTCTATGATATGCTTCACCGATCTTTCAATATCTTTTTAGGGATAATGCCTTAGAGACTGCCACATATATATTAAACAGAATACCTTCAAAGTCTGTTGCAAGCACTCCATATGAGATATGGAATGGAGGGAAGCCTAATCTTAAATATCTTAAGACTTTGGACTATCCTACTTATGTCAAAAATATTTTTGGACATAATCTTAATGCTAGATCAGATAAGTGTAGGTTTGTAGAGTATCTTTATAAAATTAATGGATATTATTTCAACCCCCTACTGAACAAAAGTGTTTTTAGTAGGCACGTCACTTTCTTGAAACATGAATTTATCCAAGAAGGAGGTAATGGGAGGAATATTAAACTTATGAAAGTTTATGATCTACAAACCAATCCAGAAATACCAATGGTTGGACCATAAAAAGATCCTCAATCAAAAGTATCCAAGGATGAGGTACATCCATCATACACACCTCTCTCTGAAGGTCAGATAGAGTACGTCAAGCATCTCTGAGATATAATTTTATCATTGAGAATAACAATTCTATCAACATCATTTAGAATGTTGATCCACTGACCTATTCGAAAGCTGTCATGAATAGAGACTCAAACAGATAACTGAAAGCTATGAAATCTGAGATGGACTCGATGAATACCAACCAAGTGTGGACCTTGGTTGATGCACCTGAGGGTGTGACCCCAATAGGGTGCAAGTGGATCTTCAAAAAGAAAATCAGAGTAGATGGCCAAGTAGAAACCTACAAAGCTAGGTTAGTGGCAAAGGGTTTCAGTCAAAGGCAAGGAATTGACTATGATGAAATTTTCTCACCAGTGGCTATGCTCAAGTCCATCTGGATTTTGCTTGCTATAGCAGCATACTACGATTATGAAATCTGGTAGATGGATGTCAAGATCAATTTTTAATAGTAATCTAGAAGAAGAGGTCTATATGACTCAGCCAGAGAGATTTACCTCAAGTGGGAGAGCAAATCAAGTATGCAGGCTAATGAGATCTGTTGGTGCAAAAATTGCTTGCACCGGAGAAGCTGGAGTCGAGGAAGTCGTGGTCGCCGTCGGGACCTGCAAAGGAAGTCTAAACCGGAGGTGGGGTTGCTCCGGCAAGACCCTCCGACGCTCAAGTCAGTTCTCTGCCTCAACAAGAATGGAGTGCTCGAATGGAGAATTTAGCAGAGTTTTGAGATAAAAAAGACGAGAGCTTATAGAATAACGTATCTGGGGTCCCCTTTTATAGGCAGAGGGGGCAGTAGTCTGATAGCGACATCCGTAACCGTCTGGCAGTGAGCTGCCCAGGGTCAGGTAGAGTTTGCTGCGAAGAGTAGTGGAGTGGACCCGTGGCTATCACCGGGGTGTGCCACGTGGAGTCAGTTACGGGGAGTGGAGCGACGTTCGCTGTCGTGACTCATCATGGAGTGGTGGGATCGCACAGGATCCGCCGCGGGGAGTGGAGCAGAATTGTGGCCGTTAATACGGCCGTCGGGGAGTAATGGAGTTGCGTAGGTCCGCCGCAGGGAGTGGAGCAGTGTTGTCTGTTACTGTGGTCTGCCAGGGAGTAATGGAGCCGCGTAGGGCCCGCCGCAGGGAGTGGGCCAAATCGTGGCCGTTACTGTGGCCTGCCAGGGGGTCCAGACTTGTCGGCCAAAGTTCGGTTGGAGTCGGTAGTGAGGTCGGTATTCGTAGGAGTTTGGACGAGGTCTACCTGCAGTTGAAGTTAAAGGCGAAGTCCGGCTCCCATAGGAGTCCGGTCAAGGCTTACCAGCAGCTGATGTTGAGGATGGAGCCCGACTCCCGTAGGAGTCCGAGCGGAGTCTACTTGCGGTTGAAATTATTGGCGGAGTCCGACTCCTGTAGGAGTCCGGACGAAGTCTGTCTGCAGCCGTTGGAGTCGAGGACGAAGCCCGGCTCCCGTAGGAGTCCGGGCGGAGTCTTTCTGCAATTAAAGTTAAAGGCGAAGTCCGACTCCCGTAGGAGTCCGGACAAGGCTTACCGGCAGCTGATGTTGAGGATGGAGCCCGGCTCCCGTAGGAGTCCGGGCGGAGTCTACTTGCGGTTGAAATTATTGGCAGAGTCCGGCTCCCGTAGGAGTCCGGACGAAGTCTGTCTGCAGCCGTTGGAGTCGAGGACGAAGCCCGGCTCCCGTAGGAGTCCGGGCGGAGTCTTTCTGCAATTAAAGTTAAAGGCAAAGTCCGACTCCCGTAGGAGTCCGGACAAGGCTTACCGGCAGCTGATGTTGAGGATGGAGCCCGGCTCCCATAGGAGTCCGGGCGGAGTCTACTTACGGTTGAAATTATTGGCGGAGTCCGACTCCCGTAGGAGTCCGGACGAAGTCTGTCTGCAGCCGTTGGAGTCGAGGACGAAGCCGACTCCCGTAGGAGTCCGGGCGGAGTCTTTCTGCAATTAAAGTTAAAGGGAAGTCCGGCTCCCGTAGGAGTCCGGACAAGGCTTACCGGCAGCTGATGTTGAGGACGGAGCCCGACTCTCGTAGGAGTCCGGGCGGAGTCTACTTGCGGTTGAAATTGTTGGCGGAGTCCGGCTCCCGTAGGAGTCCGGACGAAGTCTGTCTGCAGCCGTTGGAGTCGAGGACGAAGCCCGGCTCCCGTAGGAGTCCGGGCGGAGTCTTTCTGCAATTAAAGTTAAAGGCGAAGTCTGGCTCTTACGGGAGCCCGGGCGGAGTCTTTCTGCAATTAAAGTTAAAGGCGAAGTCCGACTCCCGTAGGAGTCCGGACAAGGCTTACCGGCAGCTGATGTTGAGGATGGAGCCTGGCTCCCGTAGGAGTCCAGGTGGAGTCTACTTGCGGTTGAAATTGTTGGCGGAGTCCGGCTCCCGTAGGAGTCCGGACGAAGTCTGTCTGCAGCCGTTGGAGTCAGGACGAAGCCCGGCTCCCGTAGGAGTCCGGGCGGAGTCTTTCTGCAATTAAAGTTAAAGGCGAAGTCCGGCTCCCATAGGAGTCCGGACAAGGCTTACCGGCAGCTGATGTTGAGGACGGAGCTCGGCTCCCATAGGAGTCCGGGCGGAGTCTACTTGCGGTTGAAATTGTTGGCGGAGTCTGGCTCCCGTAGGAGTCCGGACGAAGTCTGTCTGCAGCCGTTGGCGACGAAGCCCGGCTCCCGTAGGAGTCGGGCGGACCTCCTGGAGCTGATCCTACTGAGGACTTCGGCTGTGGCATTTTATACCCAACACCAGTCCCCTACTTCCGAGTTTGTATTTCGAACGAAGGAAGTACAGAGAGGGATGGGCACAGCCGAAATCATCCCCTCGAATCCTGTGCATTGCCGCCCCAGATATTTTGGCATTAAATATGCGCGCGCTGGAGTCTTTTCGGATCGGGGCAACCTGAAGAGTCTTTTCGGAGCTTCCGTCGAAATGTGATCCCAAGCATTGCGCTACAAAATTACGAAATGTCAATCCTCGATAGCGGCGAGTGGGACACGTGGCATGCACCAGTTGGCCTAGGGACACCCACAGCCATAACTGTGCTAAGATCCGCTGGCTATTTAAACCCCCTACTCTTCCTTTGGGGCTCCATCCTGCCGAAAGGACAGCATCTTTCTTTCATCTGAGAGCCTAACTATTCAGCCACTTCCTCCGCTCCAGCCCTCGCTGTCTTCTGCCCCTCGATTCTTCTCTAAGGGGATCCCACGTCATGCCCTCCACTCTGGAGGCCATCCTCGAAGGGATGTATAGGGCCTGGAGGAAGGCGAGGAGGAGAACAGCGGCCGGTGATTTCGCGGTCATCAAGTGGCCGCTGAGGATCCCGTCATTTCAAAGGGGGCTCAAGGAAGAATTCCTTCAACAACAGGGGTTTAACAACGGGGGCCGTCGGTAAAGGTATTCTGTCCGAGAATTTCGGAGTGCAAGACGGGATGATATCGGTCAAGAGGACAGAGCTGTTGTCACAAGCTGTGCGGGATCCTTGATGTCGTCGTGGCCGTGGGACCAAAGCGGTCGACGTCGACGGTGGGGCAGTAGAACCTGTTGCGGGATGGTGGAAATAGCGCATGCCAACCTTGTCGGAGCATTTTGGATGGAGCTACCATGGAGTATTCGTGATGACGCATATTTCTGGCGCCACCGTTGCCCCCAGGGTGACTCTGGTTCTTCTTGAAACAGGTCTTCGTCGCCGTTGCCGTTGCCCTTACCGTCCCCGAGAATCTATCCCATCCTTTTTCCCCTGAGGTTGGGACTTCGGAGGTGGAGCGAAACAAGACGGGGCGAAAGCCGATGAGCCCATCACACGTACTGGACGACGCGGCTGGGAAGAGAAGTTTGTAGCTTGAAGTGGCCTCCGGTGCATCCTTTCCAAACCGTGTTCGCGAGACTTGCAATGATGTATACATTTTTTTTTTTTTTTGGGCCACCAGGTCTTGTAACGTACATCCTGTCAGTTGAAAAATGGAAAGGAGATTTTGTTACCTCGTCTGCATCTTGTATCGGGTAGTCATCTGTCAAACTTCTTTATTCTTCTTTTTTCTCTCTTCCTTCTTTTCTTCTTTTCTTTTTCACGTCGTCCCAAGGTCGTCGATGGTCTCTTTTATTCATGTTGGATTGTTATTTGTCGAGCTCCTTTTCGACTTTTACGCCGTTCGAAGATACCTGGTTGTCATTTTTTCGTCAATGGCTGTGGGTTTGCTTGGGGCCAATCGGGCCTAGGGTCCCTCCTAGGGTTTGAGTTCGGAGATTCGAGCTTCTGTCACCCTAAGTAGGTTGTCCTGTTTTGTGTCGAAAACTTTCTCAAAAGCTGGGACTCCCTGTGGGAGCCCCAGTCCTTGCGTGACAGAGTTTTCTGTACCTCGATCGCTATCCATTTTTCAATCGTAGCTGTCATAGTCCGTTGCCTTCCTTTTTCCTTTTCGCTCGAAGTTTTTCTTCGCTGAAGTCAAGGCAAGTTTGGCTCCTGTGGGAGTCCGGACGGAACCCTCCTGTGATTGGAGTCACGGGCGGAGTTCCTTGCAATCAAAATCAGATGCGAAGTTCGGCCCCCGTAGGAGTCCGGACGAAGTTTGTCTGCAGCCGTTGGAGTCGAGGATGAAGCCCGACTCCCGTAGGAGTCCGGACGAAATCTTTCTGCAATCAAAGTTAAGGGGAAGTACGGCTCTCGTAGGAGTCCGGACGAATCTTACCGGCGGTTGACGTTGGCGACGAAGCCGGCTCCCGTAGGAGTCTGGGCGAAGTCCCCTTGGGGTCGGAGTCGTAGGCGGAGCCCATCTCCCATGGGAGTTCGGGCGGATCTTACCGATAGTTGAAGTTGGTGATGGTGCTCGTCTCCCGTGGGAGTCCGGGCGGAGTCCGCAAGGGCTAATCCTGTTGAAACTTCGACCGTGGGTATTTTGTACCCAACACTCTCTCCATCCGGTCTAAATGGAACCGGACCTTCGACTCTGCTCAAGTTAGGGCGAGGTTCTCCTCCTGTCCCTAACAGGGCTGTGGGGGCTCATATGGGCGTTGTAAGGCCTCTCCCTCCATCCGGTCTAAATAGAACCGGGCCTTCGACTTTGCTCAAGTTAGGGCGAGGTTCTCCTCTGTCCCTACAGGGCTTGGGGGTCATATGGGCGTTGTAAGGCCTCTCCCCCCATCCGGTCTAAATGGAACCGGGCCTTCGACTTTGCTCAAGTTAGGCGAGGTTCTCCTCCTGTCCCTAACAGGGCTGTGGGGGCTCATATGGGCGTTGTAAGGCCTCTCCCCCCATCCGGTCTAAATGGAACCAGGCCTTCGACTTTGCTCAAGTTAGGGCGAGGTTCTCCTCCTGTCCCTAACAGGGCTGTGGGGGCTCATATGGGCGTTGTAAGGCCTCTCCCCCCATCCGGTCTAAATGGAACCAGGCCTTCGACTTTGCTCAAGTTAGGGCGAGGTTCTCCTCCTGTCCCTAACAGGGCTGTGGGGGCTCATATGGGCGTTGTAAGGCCTCTCCCCCCATCCGGTCTAAATGGAACCGGGCCTTCGACTTTGTCGGGACGACGTTTCTCTTTCGCTTCTGACACAGTTTGTGCGAATTGTTTAAAGACGTGCAGGTATGCAACTTTCAATTAAAATGAAGTTATTGGTAGTACACCGTAAGTTTTCCGAGTTCCACGATCGCGGGAGGTCGGCTCCTCCGAGTTTCTTAAGATAATAAGTTCCTGGCCGGACTACTTCTTTGACTTCATACGGTCCTTCCCAGTTTGGGGCGAGTTTTCCCCGGTCTTGAGGTTGCGAGACAGCAGCTCGTCGAAGTACTAGATCTCCTGCTTTAAAGGCTTTGTTCTTGACTCGGGTATTGTAATATCGAGCAACTTTCTGTCTGTAGGCTGCCATTCGAACCTGAGCGATCTCCATCTTTCTTCCAGCAGGTCGAGGTTGGCTCTAAGACTTTGTGAATTTTGATGCTCGTCGAATGCCACGACTCATGCCGACGGGAGTTTAAGCTCGATTGGGATGACGGCTTCCGTACCGAAGGCTAAAGCAAAGGGGGTCTCCCCCGTAGGTAACCTCTGGGTAGTTCGATACGCCCATAGCACATGATAAAGCTCGTCCGCCCAAGTTCCCTTTGCTTTTTCAAGCCTTGTCTTAATCCCCTGCAAAAGGGTTCTGTTAGTCACCTCAGCTTCGCCGTTCGCCTGGGGATGGGCTACTGATGTGAAGTTGTGGGAGATGTTTAGATCTTCACAGAATTCGGTGAATTTTGCTCCGCAAATTATCGTCCATTATCAGTGATTAGGGTTTTAGGCAGACCGAACCTACACACGATCGACTTCCAGACAAATCTTTACTTTTGCTTCTGTGATTTTTGCCAGTGGTTCGGCTTCAACCCATTTGGTGAAGTAGTCGATCGCTACAAGAAGAAACTTCCTTTGCCCAGACGCCATGGAAAAGGGCCAAGGATATCCATCCCCCATTGCGCGAAAGGCCATGGGGCACTCAAGGGTGTGAGCTCGGTGGCGGGCTGTCTCTGGACGTTGGCGTATCTCTGGCACCGATCACACCTTTTGACGTATTCAACAGAATCATGATGCATCGTTGGCCAGTAATATCCTTGGGAGCAGCTTGTGGGATAAAGATCTAGCCCCCAAGTGGTTTCCACAAACTCCTTCATGCACTTCCACAAGGCGTAGTCAGCTTCCGAGGGCCAGAGACATTTTAAGAGGGGTAAAGAGTATGATCTCTTGTACAGTTTGCCCTCATAAAGGAGGTATCTCGAGGCTTGATTTCGGAGCTTCCGAGCTTCTTTCGCATCCTGGGGGAGGACTCCATCTCTGAGATAGATTATCAGTGGGTCGATCCAGCTGGGTTCGTGGTCGATCTCCATCACGGGCCGCGACTCCTTGTACTCGGGTGCTTCAGAACTTCAAAGAGAACACCTTTGGGCAATTCGGCGGAGCCAATGTTGCCAGCTTGGAGAGAAGGTCGGCTTGGTATTCTCCATCCTTGGAATCTGTCTAATGTTGAAGCTGCCAAAGGCGGGAGTAAGTTCATTTACCTTCTCAAGGTATTTGGCCATACTGTCTTCCCGCGCCGCATAACTCCGCCGACTTGTCCCACCACCAGTTGGGAGTCACTGCGCACTGGAGTTGACCTATTCCCAGCTCTTTGGCGATCCTTAATCCTGCGATCAGAGCTTCATACTCCGCTCCATTGTTCGTTGCGGGGAACTCAAACACAGGGCGTACTCTGCGATGACTCCCTCCGGACTGACCAAGAGCAGACCTGCACCTGCGCCCGACATGTTGGAAGATCCGTCCACATAGAGGGTCCAAAAGCGATCAGGGGATTGGCTTCTTCGTTGGGGGAGTTCGGTTGAGATTTTAGGTCATTAGCTTTGCTTTGATCAGGTTCGGCCTCCTCTGGGATGGTGCACTCGACTATAAAATCTGCCAGTATTTGGCCTTTACTGCTGGTCTAGGTCTGTAGTTGATGTCGAATTCCGTGAGCTCGATCGCCCATTTTGTCATTCTTTCGGAGGTGTCAGCCCGGTGCAAAATCGCCTTGATCGGTTGATCAGTGAGTAGCGTTACGGTGTGCCCTTGAAAGTAGGGTCGGAGCCTCTGAGCTGCAATTAATAAGGCGTAGGTCAGTTTTTCTAATTTGGTGTACCTGTTTCGGCTCCCTCAGCGCCGGCTAATGTAGTAGACTGGTCGCTGGACTTTCGCTTCTTCTTTGACGAGGACGGCCGCGAGGGCCATGGGAGAGACTGCCAGGTATAAAAATAGTTCCTCCCCGGGTTTAGGCTTTGCCAACAGCGGGGGCGAGCTAAGGTAGCTTCTTAACTCTTCGAATGCCTGTTGGCACTCAGAGGTCCAACAGAAGTTCTTCGGCTGCCTGAGGGTTTGAAAGAAGGGAAGCACCGTTCAGCCGACCTTGCGACGAAGCGATTAAGAGCCGCTATCCTCTCTGTGAGGTGCTGAACCTCTTTGATCGACTTTGGGACGGTCATCTCCTGTATGGCGCAATTTTCTCTGGATTGGCCTCAATCCCGTGCCCTGATACCATGAAGCCCAAGAACTTTCCTGAGGTTACTTCGAAAGCGCATTTAGTTGGGTTCAGCTTCATTTTATACTTTCGGAGAGCGTCAAAGGTCTCCTCGAGGTCGGCGACATGATTTCTGGAAGACTTACTTTTTACGAGCATATCGTCCACATAGACCTCCATGTTTCGATCGATCTGCTCCTTAAAGATTTGTTCACCAACCGTTGGTAGGTTGCACCCGCATTCTTGAGGCCGAAAGGCATGACCCTGTAACAGTAAAGGCCGCGATTAGTGATGAAAGCTATCTTTTCTTCATCTTCAGACGCCATTCTAATTTGATTATAGCTGGAGAACGCGTCCATAAAGGTGAGGAGCTCATGGCCTGAGGTCGCATCCACCAGTTGGTCGATTCTGGGAAGGGGGTAGCTGTCCTTTGGACAAGCCTTATTCAATTTTTTGAAGTCTATGCACATCCTCCACTTGCCGTTTGCTTTTTTGACCAGAACAACATTGGAAATCCAATCAGGATAATTGACTTCCTTAATGAATCCGACCTTGAGGAGCTTATCCACTTCCTCGGCTATCGCCTTCTGCCTCTCCGGGGCATGACTCCAGATTTTTTCTTTCATCGATCGATGCTTTGGATCGACGGCCAGATGATGCTCCATGACTTCTGTGTCAATCCCCGGCATGTCTGCTGGAACCCAAGCAAAAATGTCCGCATTCCTCCGTAGAAAGTCAATAAGACGCGTCTGCACCTCCTCCCCCAGGTTAGAGCCGATTAGCGCCACATGCTCCGCGTTCCCATCATTCAAAGGGATTGGTACCAGATCTTCGATTGGGCCGCCCCTTTCTTCGGTGAGATCATCGCGAGCATCTAGTCCATCGACGGGAAGGGGTCAGCCTAATCGCTTCTTTGCAAAGCGATGTTGTAGCAGTGTTTGGCTAGGGCCTGGTCTCCCCGACCTCTCCGATCCCTGGTTGGTGGGGAACTTCAACTTCAAATGGTAGGTCGAAATGACAGCTCGGAGGGCATTGAGGCGGGTCGGCCAAGGATTGCATTGTAGGCGGATGGCGCCTTCACCACCAAGAAATTCACTAGAGCCCTGGATTGCTTTGGGTATTGACCCACGGTCACAATCAAAGCTATCATTCCTTCCGTCGGAACGGCGTCACTGGTAAACCCCACCAGGGGGAGCAAATCGGCCTCAGATGACCGCCAAGAGCAGACATTCTTAAAAAGGCATCGTAGAACAAGATGTCGGTCGAACTTTCGTTGTCGACAAGAATGCGACGGACGTCGTAATTTGCTATATTCAAGGAAACTACGACCGGTCGTTATGAGGAATTGGACTCCCTGGGTGTCTTCTTCAGTAAAGGTTATGGGTTCTTCAATTTTTTGCCGCTTGGGGGATACAGATGGTATGTTGGTTGCCTCCCGCTGGGATCCCCCAGAAATGGTGTTGACGGAATCCGATAGAGGCCGATCGTCCGGCCACTCCTTGTCGGCGACCATAGCCGGAGGTAGTTGTGCGAAGGCCTCGCGAGAAGACATCAGATGAGGAAAGGAGGAGTGGGTGCCGGATAAGATGACTGGAGGTGGATCCGCTGAGCGCTCCTTTAAGAACAAGGGTACTGTGATGGCAGGCCCCTTCCTCTAGCGCCAATCCTGTTGGTGCAAAAATCTGCTTGCGCCGGAGAAGCTGGAGTCGAGAAGTCGTGGTCGCCGTCGGGACCTGCAAAGGAAGTCTAAACCGGAGGTGGGGTTGCTCCGGCAAGACCCTCCGATGCTCAAGTCAGTTCTCTGCCTCAACAAGAATGGAGTGCTCGAACGGAGAATTTAGCAGAGTTTTGAGATAAAAAAGATGAGAGCTTATAGAATAACGTATCTGGGGTCCCTTTTATAGGCGGAGGGGCAGTAGTCTGATAGCGACATCCGTAACCATCTGGCAGTGAGCTGCCCAGGGTCAGGCAGAGTTTGCTGCGAAGAGTAGTGGAGTGGACCCGTGGCTATCACCGGGGTGTGCCACGTGGAGTCAGTTACGGGGAGTGGAGCGACGTTCGCTGTCGTGACTCGTCATGGAGTGGTGGGATCGCACAGGATCCCGCGGGAGTGGAGCAGAATTATGGCCGTTAATACGGCCTGTCGGGGAGTAATGGAGTTGCGTAGGGTCCACCGAGGGAGTGGAGCAGTGTTGTCCGTTACTGTGGTCTGCAGGGAGTAATGGAGCCGCGTAGGGCCCGCCGTAGGGAGTGGGGCCAAATCGTGGCCGTTACTGTGGCCTGCCAGGGGGTCCAGACTTGTCGGCCGAAGTTCGGTTGGAGTCGGTAGTGAGGTCCGATATCCGTAGGAGTTTGGGCGAGGTCTACCTGCAGTTGAAGTTAAAGGCGAAGTCGGCTCCCGTAGGAGTCCGGTCAAGGCTTACCGGCAGCTGATGTTGAGGATGGAGCCCGGCTCCCGTAGGAGTCCGAGCGGAGTCTACTTGCGGTTGAAATTATTGGCGGAGTCGGCTCTGTAGGAGTCCGGATGAAGTCTGTCTGCAGCCGTTGGAGTCGAGGATGAAGCCCGGCTCCCGTAGGAGTCCGGGCGGAGTCTTTCTGCAATTAAAGTTAAAGGCGAAGTCCGCTCCCGTAGGAGTCCGGACAAGGCTTACCGGCAGCTGATGTTGAGGATGGAGCCCGGCTCCCGTAGGAGTCCGGGTGGAGTCTACTTGCGGTTGAAATTTTGGCGGAGTCCGGCTCCCGTAGGAGTCCGGACGAAGTCTGTCTGCAGCCGTTGGAGTCGAGGACGAAGCCTGGCTTCCGTAGGAGTCGGGCGGAGTCTTTCTGCAATTAAAGTTAAAGGCGAAGTCCGGCTCCCGTAGGAGTCCGGACAAGGCTTACCGACAGCTGATGTTGAGGATGGAGCCCGGCTCCCGTAGGAGTCCGGGCGGAGTCTACTTGCGGTTGAAATTGTTGGCGGAGTTCGGCTCCCGTAGGAGTCCGACGAAGTCTGTCTGCAGCCGTTGGAGTCGAGGATGAAGCCCGCTCCCGTAGGAGTCCGGGCGGAGTCTTTCTGCAATTAAAGTTAAAGGCGAAGTCCGGCTCCCGTAGGAGTCGGACAAGGCTTACCGGCAGCTGATGTTGAGGACGGAGCCCGCTCCCGTAGGAGTCCGGGGGAGTCTACTTGCGGTTGAAATTGTTGGCGGAGTCCGGCTCCCGTAGGAGTCCGGACAAAGTCTGTCTGCAGCCATTGGAGTCGAGGATGAAGCCCGGCTCCCGTAGGAGTCGGCGGAGTCTTTCTGCAATTAAAGTTAAAGGAGAAGTCCGGCTCCCGTAGGAGTCTGGACAAGGCTTACCAGCAGCTGATGTTGAGGACGGAGCCCGGCTCCCGTAGGAGTCCGGGTGGAGTCTACTTGCGGTTGAAATTATTGGTGGAGTCCGGCTTCCGTAGGAGTCCGGACGAAGTCTGTCTGCAACCGTTGGAGTCGAGGACGAAGCCCGACTCCCGTAGGAGTCCGGGCGGAGTCTTTCTGCAATTAAAGTTAAAGCGAAGTCCGGCTCCCGTAGGAGTCCGGACAAGGCTTACCGGCAGCTGATGTTGAGGACGGAGCCCAGCTCCGTAGGAGTCCGGGCGGAGTCTACTTGCGGTTGAAATTGTTGGCGGAGTCTGGCTCCCGTAGGAGTCCGGACGAAGTCTGTCTGCAGCCGTTGGCATTGGCGATGAAGCCCGGCTCCCGTAGGAGTCCGGGCGGACCTCCTGGAGCTGATCCTACTGAGGACTTCGGTTGTGGACATTTTATACCCAACAAGTTCCATCTATGGATCGAAGCAGATTTTGAGGAGCTGGAACATCCGATTTGATATGACAGTCAAAGAGTTTGACTTTATCAAAAATACGAATGAACCATGTGTATATAAGAAGACAAGTGAGAGTGTTATTGTCTTCTTGGTTCTATATGTCGTGACATACTGCTCATTGGAAATGATATCCCAATGATGCAATCGGTCAAAACTTGGCTATCAAATAAGTTTTCCATAAAAGACTAGGGTGAAGCATCCTATATACTGGGTACAAAGATCTATAGAGATAGATCTAAAAGGATGTTGGCTTATCCCAGTCACGGTACATAGACCTCATATTAAAGAGATTTAATATGGAGGTAAGTAAGAAAGGTTACTTGTCTGTTATGGTATACGTCTTTCTAAGAAAATATGTCTTAAAGACACCAGAAGAGAAAAAAAAAAAGAATGAAATCTCTTATGCTTCGACTGTGGGATCAATTATGTATGCCATGCTATGTACCAAACCTGATGTAGCTTATGCTTTGGGCATAGCTAGTAGATTTCAGGCTGATCTAAGAAAGGATCATTGGAAAGCAGATGATAGCAAGTCAATATCAGGGTATGTGTTTATCCTAATTGATGGGGCAGTGAATTGGAAGAGTTCCAAATAGTAGATAGTAGCTGACTCAACTACTGAGCCAGAGTATGTTGCTGCCAGTGAAGCCATTAAAAAAACTATCTGGATAAAGAAACTCATCATGGATTTAAAAGTTATTCCTAAGATTGAAGGACCGGTGTCACTCTATAGTGATAACACTGGGGCGTTATTCAAAATAAGGAACCTAGGTCTCATTATAGATCCAAGCACATCCTCAGACGTTTTCATCTCGTTAAAGATAAGATGTTGTCTTTGAACAAGTAGACAGAAAAATAATATAGCAGATCTATTCACTAAGGCCATACCACAGTAGCTATATGATCGCCATCTTAATTGCATGAGATACAAAGGTGATTGGCTTTAGTGCAAGTGGGAGATTGAAAGAAGAGTGCCCTATAAGTCAATCGTAAGTGTATTGCGATGGGACTTTCTTTAAAATTTTTCAACTCATGAAATGATATTTATTATTTGAGGTATAGATTCATCATATTAGCTGCATCTTAATATATCTAAGATTATGATAAACCTCAAAGATTAGGATAATGGTTTTAGGAGACATGAATGGGTCATGCTAGTGAGACCTAAAATCTTAAAATCTTAATCTTAAATATTTCTGATCGTAGGAGCATTGAGTCAGGGATCAATATTTCAGATAGACTAGCACATCCTATGTATGCTCAATGGAGAGGGTGGCAGATCTCACTAGCCACTTGTGTGAGATACTAATACAAGAATATGGGTACTCATATGAGAAATGAGTCCATTGAATTGACTCGATGAAAGAGAACATCTAATGGAAGCCTTATTTGTATGCCAAAGATGGTTCTCTAAGTGAAAGTTGTGCAAGTGATCCTTAGACCTGAAACTACCATGGAATCTTGTACACATGAATCCATATTTTGGTTCATACCCAGGCATGGCATTAAGACATGTATGGGGTGTTCTGGATATGGTGGAGTGTGTATGAAGATTGTGAGAAGGTCAATATGGAATCGATCACTCCTAGTAAGAGGAGATCGCATCCTGTGTATTCTCAATCCTAGATGACTTAAAAATTTTTTTGACCAAAAGCAGGAAGAAGATTAAAAAGAGTTTCTAATGCTTCTTCATTGGAGTCATTATTGGTTAATTAAGAATCGATATGAATATGTGTTTGAGTTTGACATGATTCCATACTCATGAACATATTCAGGGTGCAAGGATGATCGAAGAATTGAATTGCACGGTAATTGCCACTGAAGGATAGATTTGGTATTTTATCAAATTTCACATATTCTAGGTAGTCATGATACGTTGCTAGACATCAATCTTGACTTGTAATTTTTGACTGAATTAAAGAGTTTAATTCGATTGCCAATTAGAAATGATTCTAATTATTGAACTTGGGTTAGCTCGATTGGACCTAAATCGATTAGATTGAAATCTAATTAAATTTGGTCAACTTATACTCGAACCTACCACCAGTAGATGTGGAATCCAATGGGTCACACACATATAGAAATTGGCCAAGGACCCTTTTGAAAAAGGTTGATTGAAATTTTGGATTCAATCAGGGTTCTGATAAGCATGCTAGCACGTGTGGAAACCCTTGCTCTTTTGGAGACCAATTTGGTCCCATCCCTTGCTAATTAGCTAGCCCAATTTGGTAGACATTTGGGTCAGGTCATATCACCTAGAAGCAGTCCAAATTAGGGCACCACATCCTTGTTAACACCAATTATGAAGAGTCCAAGTTGTGGTGGACTCTTGGTGTAAAACAGGTTCTGCGTACAAGTGTTGGCGTGGGCAGAAGAAAAAATATTATTTTTATGAGATTAAAATATGTGTGGTAGCCCATATCACCCTCCATTCTCTGGTACACATCTCAAAGTATGAGATATATATTTTTTGAAATTTTTGGGAAAGAGGAGTTTTCAATTTCTCTCCTGTTGCTCTCCTTTCTTTTTTACAACCTTTCTTAGTTTTAGGACAAGGCTTTGGAATTTAAGGCAAAGCCTTATCTGGTCCTAACAGGGGTTGTAAGGGTCCTAAAAAAGGAGAATCAGAAGTCCAAAAGAGGTTCTAAGAGGGTGAGGTCAGGTTCTTGAAGAAACTTGACCGATACGAGGCTAGTCGAGTTTTAGGGGCTAGAACTCTTGAAGCAAGGTGAAGAAGGAGCGCTGTCTTTGGTTCAATTTTTGTGTGGATCACCATTGGAGGGTAGACACTTGGATGTCTTATAAAAATTAGGATTAGAACTACAGGTATTCTTCTTATCCTAATTTATATTTATTATGCTTTGATTATTATAGTCAAGAGTTTCTGGGTATTAGGCCTTTCGGTGCATTGGATATTTTGAATGAAAATTTTAAACACCTAACCCTTCCGCTGTGCCACCAGAACCCAACAGGAAGTACTTGACTTGATTGAGCATATAAGCTAACTTGATTGAGAATTAAGTTATAGGCCAAATAGGATTGAAGAGTTGACTCTGTCTAGCTAGCACTACATATGAGGTTCAGGTTCGATCCCGGGATGAATAGTTTCTGATCTATGATCCATGGAGCATATGAAAGATTAAATTTAAATATTGATTAATTTTATATTAGATCTAAATTGATTAGGCTTAATTGGGTTCAAAAATCTAAGTTAGACTTGGTACAAAAATTCTAAAGAGTTTGGGATTGACAGTCTTTCGATATTGTTTTGAACCAGCTTCGAATTGAATTCGAATCGGATCCATTTTGGATGAGATATGAGAAATCCTACTTACACTAGGATTACCCTCTTATGTGGACTGACCAACACCTAGAATGGTACTGGTTTGGGATGTCCTATGAGGGTGAGGAGTGGGTGTAAAGTGGTTGTCATAAGTGATGGCAATTCTATCTCATGTAGGAATCCTTCTTTCATAAGTATTAGACTGATTCAAATTATATTTGAATTAAAATCTTATACTTATTGGGTTATAAGATTCATCTACAAATAGAGAGGATCTTTACCTATGGATGCATAGCAAACAAATCAGATTGAGAGAAGAGAGAAAGAGAGAGGCATGAGAAGAGAGAAGCCCTTCTTCTTCTCCTTAGCCTCTTCCTTTGGTGCCGCCCCTTCTCCCTTGGGTGTGGGCCCTCCTTGGGCATCTCATCTGTTGGTGTGAGGTATCACACTAGCAATCTCTTCCTTATTTGATTGAATTGCAAAGATTGGAGTTCATCCTGCTTTTCTGCGACGTCTGGCGTGCATACGAAGTAGAGAGTTTGCACATCTAGGCCTCTGCAAAGGCTTATATCAGATTATTTAAGATTTAACCTCTGACTCTACTGTTAATCAGATAAAAATTTGATCCTTATTCATATATATTAATAAAAAAATTTTTAGATGCAACCTGGATCATCCGAAGAGAAACAGTTTCCCTTCCCTTCAATTGGTATCAAAGTAGGTCTGAAATACATACATGCATAACTAAATTTTTTGAGATTAATTACATATGATGTAATTGAGATTTTTTGTGAGATATTAAATTTAATTTAAATATATTTATATAAAGTTTTTGATTTGATTTTGATTGGATTTGATGAGCCTAATCAATTATTGATTGAGGTTGTTATAAGTTTGTTATAACAGAATTCTGCTATTGCTGAATTATTGATGGAATAATAATATGAATTAAAATTTATTTTAAATTTATTTTAATAAAATTTTAATATTATTATTTTTATTATGAAGTAGGATTTATCTTAGATCTAAATTAGATCTATTTTGATAGATATTTGGATCTAAATCCTATCAGAATTCAGCACTGGACAAAAATAAATTTTATCAAAATTTATTTCTTATGTATTCATATTTGTATCTAATTAATTTTTTATATGATATAAAATTTGAAATTAATATTTTATAATTAATATAAAATATATTTCAGATCTAATATAATGTATATGATACATCAATTCTAATTAGATTAGATGAAGAACATAATTGATAAGATCAAAGATATGTTCATGACATAAAATTATTTTATTAATAATTGTATGTTGATATAATTATATATGAAATTAGATTTCAGATCTTAGTAGCCTAGTACTTGGATTGATGAGATTACTAGACCGTCCGATCATAGGAGATTGAAGAGATTGATCTTTCTTTTTCCTATTCGATGGGTTCTCTTATGACGTGTAGAGGTGTCATTATGATATGATTTTATAAAAAAAAAAGTAAACAGATTTTATATATTATTTTGATCATAAATATATTTAGATTAGATCTAAAGAGATTTATGATTCATTATAATAGTATAAAATTCAGATATAAAATTATTTTAGATCTGAATTGCATGTTACATAAGATGTAATCGGTATTGATTTAAAAGTTATCATGATGCATGAGATGTATATATAAAGTTTAGATCATACCTATGTATGTTTAATTATTAAACATATCATAAAAATTTATTTTCATAGATTGAAACATATGGTATGCTTTATCTAAAATTCTTGTAAAATAATTCTACAGACTGAAACATACATTTCATACACTTAATTTTGAATTAAGCTTTGAATGATCTAGATTTGAGAATTGAAGATCATTAAGATTTCATATAAAATGATAGGCAATGGGTTAGCTTGAATCAGGTCCTTCTAATGGTTAGACCTAGGGTTAGAAATACATATGGATCAAGTAGAGAAATTAGTTAAATCTAATCAAGTATTGAATTAGATTAGATCAGAATTTCTCTAGATAATTCCATAGTTGAAGTTTGATCAAGTCCATGTGTTTGACCCTAATACATGGACCATGATCGTGGCTCCATGGTTGAGTCTGAATCTTTGGTAAACCAAATCGAAACTAATTAATCGGTCGGTATCTAAGATAAGTTTGGCAGATTCGATCAAGTAGTTTTTAATTGAGAGCTATTTACCTATTGCGTCTACAGTGAGTTAAGGGTACATTCTCCCACTGATCTCACTTACCTGGCCAACATGTTAGATTATATTTTGATTAGGTCATTAGTTGATTCGTACAGACCCAAGCCATTAAGGTCAATCAGTGTGACTGATTTAGGTGTCTTCAGACCAGCTTGTGTCTAATTTTTTACATGACTTGGTGAAGTCAGTGAGAGGATTTGCAACTTGCAGGTCTTCTTCTCTTATTCTCAGATCAATGAAATCAAATCTTCTAAATTATTAGATCCATAAAATGATAAAGTTATGGGATAACTTGGTCATAGCCTCCCATTAAGGTGCGTGATAATGAGTCTAATATTCTAAATAGGTATTGGAGGTCCACATACCTGGTGTCTATTACGTATTGAAATTTTTATTCATCATATGACCATCATTATGTACCTTTAAATTAATGCTCAGGTTGGCCGAGCCACATTTGGATCTGAACATCCATTTGTTAGATGCATTTGGTGGGTCATGTTAATGATTGGATCTAACCGAGATTTTTAGTTGAGGTGCCACATGCTACTGAAGGAATGCTGGGATAAAACCTAATTGCTAGAAGTTGTTTGAAGAAATAATTGGTTATGAACCTACCCATGGATGCACTAAGATTGATCGAGCCATACTCGGACCCAAATGCAGTCTGTGTGGATTCTAGTACCCATTAAGAAATTAGCTAATTCCTCGAGTTAGAGGTAGAGGCTACCAATTCGTAAAAATAGTGGAGGACCTTTAGACTAAAGTTATATCTTTGAGATTAAAAATAATTCATATATTAATAGACTAATGATAAGTAGCATATTTTTACGTTTATTTTAGATATTTTTTGTAATTTATGGTGCTAACATCTTCTAAACAACCTAATTTCATAAATAAATTAGATTTTCTTATAAAAATAAATAATTTTTAAAAAATATATGAAATTAAAGTATATTTATGAAAAATAGATATCTAGTTAATTGAGTAATTTAAACACCAAAATAATAAAAATTAATAAAAAATTTAATGCATATTTTTTTAATTTTTCAGGCATAAATTGAAGTGAAAATCAAACCAAAATACCTTAAAAAATTAATTTTGTAGCCTTCGGTGCATGGTGGACCGACCGCTCGGTCCACAGAAGTGATGGCGCGGTCCACCAAAAATATTTTGTGGTGCATGACGTAGTTCACAGGCAGGGGAAGAAATTTTTTGTGATCTGATGACTGATATCAATTCTAAAAGAGATCGAATGGCTGCTGTTCATTGCCAGTTGAAAACTAAGAGAAGAAGGAAATTGAGCGCCATCCGATCACTGAAAATTGATCTAGACTTCGATTCGATGGTTAGTATTCATTTCGGCTATGAATAGGAGAGATTGAGCATGATCTAATGGCCAAAATTTATCAGATGTGCAATCGAATGGCCAGCATCATTTTTGATCGATAAAGGACTTAAACAGTGAATTCTGGGTAGATCTGGATGGTCCAAGTGAAATCCGACATCAGAATTAATTCATACGGATATATTACAAATTTTAAAGGTTTTAGGACTCCTTTTGTGATAAAAAAAAGGTGAAAAATTCACCTATAAATAGGAGATCCGAGAATAAGAGAGAAGAGAAAAAAATTAGTAGAAAAGTAAAAAAATTAGAAAAAAAATTAGATAGGTTTAGGGATCCAGGGAGAAGAAGAAGAGAAGTCGGTTCACTCTATGGAATAGAAAGAAGAAGGAGAGGTCATCAACCATCTTGCCAACGAGGCTATACCGATCAACTTCAGATCTTTATTATAGTTTTATTTATTTTATTATTTATTTTAAATTTTTTATAAATAAATTTTAATTTTAATTAATATAAAATTTATTTTTTTATATTTTAAATTTTTATTATTTATTTTTATTACAAGTAGATGCTAGGATCTAGTTAGTAGATCTTAGTATCAATTTATTTTATATACTTTAAATTTTTATTATTTATTTTTATTATAAGTAGAAGATAGGATCTAAATAGTAGATCTTAGTATCTGATTTATTTTTTATACTTTTAATTTTAATTTTTTAACTTAAATTATTTTTCTCAAAATTTTATTTTTTATAAAATCAAAGATTTCAAATCAAAATCTTACTTTCTCTGTGGATTCGATCTGACTCACTACTTTCTACATATTTTTAATTTTTATTGAAGTCAAAATTAAATTTGATAAGTATGGTGTCCTAACGACAACATCGCGATCCTATCAATTTTTGGCACCATTGCCGGAGAACCTATTAATTTTTGGCACCATTGTCGGGAAGGCACCAATTTTAATATTTAATTTCTTTGATTTTTTTGTAAATATAACTTACTAACTCTTTTAAATTTTTTTATCTTTTTGTAGAAAAAAAGGAAGAAGGAAAAAAAAGGGGTAAAACGCTTCAATTTGGTGAGATCAATCCTAACCCTAACCCTAACTATTTTTTTAAATATTAATTATTATTATTTTTTAAATTAACTTAAATTCATCCATATAAACCTAATAAAAATCATATGACAAGAGTAGAAACTTAATATTTTAGAAGCATTCATCATCTTAGATTTACTTTTGATGATTGCTGGAGACAAGGTAAGCTTTCAAGTATGATTAGTTTCATGCATCTAATTTTATTGCATAGAATCTTTATTTGAAATTGATTATGCATATTTATCTCAAATCAATTTATGGACAATATCCATAACAAGATAAGGTGGAGATTTCATCATGCTTTCTTAGCCCAAAAACAACCAACCAGCATCCCGCATTAACCCAAGCCTAACTAAAATTAAGCAGTCGTTGGCTTCTAGGATCAATTGAGTTTAGTTTGAGTATTGTAGTGAAGCCAAGTCCAAAGTAAGTTTGGACTCACTCCTGAAACTGGTGTCTAAGGCAAGAGATTACAAAAGCTAAGCCTAAGTGGACTTGTGGTTATTTAATTGGTTCCGTTAGCTTACCTGGCCAATTCAATTGGTGTCTGTTGCCCAGCTATGCAACCCAAGAGGGGGGGTGAATTAGGTTTCTAAAAATTTAAACTTAACTTACAACTTATGAAGAATATTTAACAATAGCAAGATAAGTAAGGAGAGTGTAATTGATGCACGGGTAATGGTTGGATGCAAAATGTAAGATAATAAAGAAGTTTAAAAGGAGAGCAATTAAGCACAACACAAACAAGAGGATTTATAGTGGTTTGATGCCAACCTTGCACCTACATCCACTCCTCAAGCTCCTACTTGGAAATTTCAATCTACTAAATTGTATTCAACCTGAATACACTCGTCGAAAGCTCTGACTCTAGCTATTCTAAGCTAGACCACTTATTTTTTGGGTACAAGCCAATCCAATACAATCCGATTCAAGGTTCGGATCAACCTTTCCATATTTTGAACTCTTTCAAAATAAAAAATAATGACTCAAAAAGAGTATTATAGTTAACAGCACAGAAATACAAAAGAAGCTCCTTTAATGAGCGAATAGGACATTAAATATACTTTACCCAATTTGAAGAAAGCTCTTTCTGATTTCCTCAAGTAGTTGGAGACTTGAATGAGTACTTGAGGAGTTGATAAACTTAAATTAAAAGCTTCTTGAATGCTTTAAGTGGGCTCTTGCTTAAGGTTGAAATGTATGCTTGAAATCCTTTTCAAAATCCTTCTCTTATACTTCTTGTTTTTTTTTTGATTTCCTCTTTTATGTCCCTTTATATAACTTCAAATAATGGTGGAGAGTAATCTGGACTGAAATAGAGTCATTAGAGCATATTAAATGAGCATTAAATACAATTGAAACGAGTTAAAAACTAGCCGTTGCGAAACTTTTCCGTCACAGGGGTCGACTCATAGGGTCGACTTCTATGGAATAGAACAGAAAATGACTGTTCTGTAATTTTGGCCTACGAAGTAGCAGAGGTCGACTCATAGGGTCGACTCATATCAAGGGGTCGACCCATAGGGTCGACTCACAGAGAGTGCCAGCCAAAATTTCAGTGTGCCGTTCAGCCCTTTAAGCCATGAGTCGACTCATGAGGTCGACTCAAAAATAAAAACCTAGTTTTCTTACAAAATACACTTCCAAAAATATTGAAATTTCCTCCAATAGATTGTACATCTTCAGTTCTTGCTCTTGAGGCTTTTGGATCAGGTCTTGACAAAATTAAGATTTTATCTCTGAAATATAATAAATCTTTTTCCAAGCCAAAATCATTAGTAATCCCCTCAAATACTTTGTAATCATCAAAATCAATTCAAGGAGCAACAATCTCCCCTTTTTGATGATGACAAAACACTTGAGCAAAAGTATATATAAGGCATTGAACATGAATTTTAAATTTATGAAGATGCATCACTTAGATATTATAGCCAAGTATTAGAACGAAATGCATCATAATCAGTTTAAAGAGAAATTTGACATATGTACCATTTGCTTAATGTTCAATTTTACTTAATGTTCAATCTTTATTGCTCTTATTGTTCAATCTTTATTGCTCTTATTGCTCAATCTTTATTGCTCTTATTTCTCAACCTCAATCTCGATGCTCTACTCTCCCTTTTTGACAGCATCAATTGAGATTCTTTGCTTTCCCCTTTTCTTGAATATATTTTCTCTATTCCTTCCTTTTGATGGGATTAATTTTACATCTTTAGCTTCCTTCTTTGTTGCTTGTTTCTTTATTTACATCTTTAGCTTCCTTCTTTGTTGCTTGTTTCTTTATTGCTTATTGTTTTACTTCCCCTCAATATAGCAATCGTAAAAGATATATCACCTTGCTCATTGAAAAGATATTGCCATTTAAGTATTTCAGAATTTAAAAAATAACTCCATTTGATTAGAGATATTCATTGAAAGTTAAAAAATATATATATATATATATCCAAAAGATGAGTGAGTACAAAGATGTTTCAATACATAAGTATTGACTTAGAGTACAAAAGACATGGATAGAAACTATCCAAGAGTCAATCAGTCAACATTGCATTACATGGCCTACAAGATAGATCCTAGATAAAAACTAAAGAAAAGACAGACTACACTGGATCTAATAGATATCATGACTGGATGGATCGGAGTCTGATGAATCGAAGATGGGTGAGGAGATGAAGGATCATATCCACGAGCTCGACCTCGACCGTGTTTGCCTCTGCCATGGGTAGAGGTGCCAGCACGAGTGGATGGGTGAGAAGATCCTGAAGCTTGAGAAGCAAAGGACTATGCTACGAGTGAGAGTCTGATGGTGTCCAGAAGATTCAAAGCTCTCAAAATAGATTGTAGCAGTGCAGTGAACTGAGTGGAAGCATGCTCACTAGAGCCCTGATCTTTCTCCTCAAAAGTCAAAACCACTCTCTAAGACTCCTCACAGTCTGGCTGCCTCCGCAGATAGGTCTGAGACCTCAGTGATGTCCTCATGTGGCTGTAGATGGGATAGAGCTAGTACTTGCCTCTGCAAGTCAAATACTCTGCCAGTCAGTCTCACTATACAACCCTCAAGCTGCTCGATGTGTACTGACTGATTAGAAATCATCTGAAACACAGTGGAGATGTGGGGGATCAGTGTCAGATTAGATACATCGTGAGAAGTCGATCCCTGAGCAAAAACTGAAGTACTCAACTGACGTGAAAGTATGGAGGCTACACGTTGAGATATCATCTCTATCTGATCATCAGCCAATCTGATCTCTGAAGGATGTGCTCTGCTGTCCGACTGCTGAACTGAAGTGTGCCTCCTCGCAGACTCTGACGGCCCAGCCTCATAGTCAGAAACAAACTGAATATCTAGAGATACAGCCCTATGATCACGGAGAAGTGATGATGGTCCTTCCTCCTCTGCTCTGTCCTCAGCTCTCTCTTCCACACCTTTTGTCCAACCACCATCAGTCTTGGAGAATCCCATGCGGTGCAGAGTATGGTGGTTGATAGTGTCGGAGTGAGATAGCCTAGCTACTGCCTCCCCCTCAAAGCTAACTCCAAACCTCCTAAATACTAAAGTGAGAGCCATACCAAAAGGCAAATGTGCCTTGGACCTATTCAAGATCTCTCTCATAGCCTCAATCATCAATGCCGGAAGGTTCAGGGGGGTTTGAGTAATAACATGATACATAATGCAGATGTCCCGACCAGAGAGGAGATCATGTCTACCACTTCTAGGGAAAAATAACTTAGTTACCATTTGGTGTAGCAGCCTCATCTCAATGGAAAGAATCTTAGCCTCTAATTTGTTTAGGCTTCCACTGAAGGTTCTTCCTAGAATAACATTTATTCCCTCCTCCTTAACTGGAAGTTCCATATTTGTGTATCCCTCACAGGGTAAGTGAAGAATTTCCCCCAAGAGCATAGGATCAAGGCTAATTTCTGTACCCTTTAATGTGGATTTTACTATTTCATTGCTGTATCCCAAATTCAGATAAAATTCTCTAACAAGATCCACATAGGTATTTTCTTTTAGGGAACAGTAGAATTTTCAACCTTGGTCCTTAATTTTTGATCCGATAGAGAACCCTTCCTTTTCAAAAAATCTGAAATCAATGTTCTTGCTGGGCTCTACCTTCCTATCGGAAAGGGGTACCTTATTGGGGTTGATTGGAGATCGAGTTGTAGCTGGAGTAGATGCAGGAGCAGGGTTTGAAGCAGAAGTGGTCTCGGTTGCTTGTCTCTTCCGGCGCACACTTTCTTCCAACCCGCGAACTGATTTCCTCCTCTGTGGAAGCTTCATCTTCGGAGCCATTTGCACAAGCAGAGCTAGCGAGGAACTCAGGAGAGCAAATGTGGGAAGAGATAAAGGGTTTTTAAGGGAAGGATGAGGATTTTGGAGAAGAGGAGTGCCAATTTGGAGAAGACGGGTAGAGTCTAGGGTAAGCTCGACTTGCTCCAAATGGAGAAGGGGAAAAGGGAGGAGCTTGGCTCCAAGAGGATGATTTAGAGGGAGAGAGATGGTGGGAGAGGAGTTTTGGGGAGAAACTTGGGTTTGAGGAAGAAGAGAGGGAGTCTTTTGGCTTGGTGGAAGGAAGAAGACGAAGAGTTGGGTCGGCTCAAGGAAGGTTTTCCAACAAAAAGAAAGCACCCGAAGGATTTAGTCAATATTATAAGTTTACCCTAGGATCGACCCTGGGGGTCGACTCATGGCACAGAGAAATTCAGAAAAATGATGAAACAATTTCGAAAAAAATTAAAATATTAGGAGAAGGATGTTTACCCAAAAATTGATTATGAGAATGATAATTTTGGACTTTTGAGCTCAAAAAAAAAGATGAGAATTAAGCTAAAAGAATTTTTGGCATTGATATCTTAGAATCGAAGAGACACCTAAGCAGATGGATCAAGGATTCCTAGTTCTCTCCTAATTTCACAAAATCTATCTTCACTTAAGGCCTTGGTAAAGATGTCAACTAATTATTTTTCAGTACAAACATAGTCAAGAATTATTCTTTATTTTGGACATGTTCTCTTATGAAATGATGTCTGATTTCAATATTTTTTGACCTAGAATGTTGAATTGGATTTTTAGTGAGATTTATAGTACTAGTGTTATCACATCTTATGAGAGTTTCATTAAGTTTGATACCAAAGTCTTCAGTTGTTGCTTAATCCACAAGATTTGAGCACAACAACTTCCGGCTGCAATGTATTCAGCCTCGGCTGTAGACAGAGTTACCGAATTTTGTTTCTTGCTAAACCAAGAGATTAGGTTAACTCCAAGAAATTGGCAAGTTTCACTAGTACTTTTTCTATCTAATTTACATCCAGCAAAATTGGCATCTGAATATCCTATTAAGTCAATTAATGAGTTCTTAGAATACATAATCCTAGAGTTTGTGTACCATTTAAATATCTAAGGATTCTTTTAACTGCATTCAAGTGTGATTCTTTTGGATTTGATTGAAAATGAGCACATAGACAAACACTAAACATAATATCAGGTCTACTAGCAGTTAAATATAATAGAGAACCAATCATGTCTCTATAAAATTTTAAGTCTATACTTTTACCTTCTTCATCCTTGTCAACTTACATGATGGGCTCATGGGTGTGCCAATTGCTTTAGAGTTCTCCATTCCAAATTTTTTGAGTAATTTTTTTGTGTACTTGGTTTGGGTGATGGAGATTCCTTCCTTCATTTGTTTGATTTGGAGTCCGAGGAAGAATGTGAGTTCTCCCATCATGCTCATCTCGAACTCCCCCTGCATGAGCTTTGCAAAATCTTGACAAAGAGTTTCATTAGTAGACCCAAATATAATATCATCGACATATATTTGTATAACTAATATATCATCTTGATTTCTTTTAATGAAAAGAGTTGTGTCTACATTTCCTCTTAAAAACCCATTATTGAGTAGAAATTTGCTTAGCCTTTCATACCAAGCCCTGGGTGCTTGTTTCAAACCATATAAAGCTTTATTTAATTTAAAAATGTGATTAGGAAAAGCATGATTTTTAAAATTTGGGGGTTGTTTTACATAAACTTCTTCACAATATATCCATTCAAAAAGGCACTTTTGACATCCATTTGGAATAATTTAAATTTCATAAAGCAAGCATAAGCAAGTAGAAGTCTAATTGCCTCTAATCTAGCAACAGGTGCAAAAGTCTCATCAAAATCAATTCTTTCTTCTTGATTATAACCTTTTGCAACCAATCTTGCTTTATTTCTTATCACATTTCTGTGTTCATCTAATTTATTCCTATATTCCCATTTTGTGCCAATTATTGAGTAGTTTTTAGGTCTTGATACTAAGGTCCATAATTATTTCTTTCAAATTGATTAAGTTCTTCTTGCATTACATTAATCCAATTATAATCTTTTTCAGCTTCGTCTATAGTTTTAGGTTCAAGATGAGAGACAAAAGCAAAATGATTAAGTGCATCTTTAAGTGAGGAACGAGTTCTTACACCATGTGTAGGATCACCAATGATTAGTTCCTTGGGGTGATTATGATCATACCTCCATTCTTGGGTAGATTATTTGTACCTTGAGGTTGTTCCTGTCGTTCTTCACCTTCTTCATTTTGTTTGTCTTCAAGTTCTTTATCATCTTGAATTGTTGAATCTTTTAGATTGATCTTCTTTATTCCTTCTATAAGAGGATCTGCATCATCAAAACCTTCATTCTTCCTTGAAGGAAGATTGTTAGTTTCATTAAAGACAACATGTATTGACTCCTCTACTACTAAGGTTCTTTTGTTGAAAACTCTAAAGGCTTTACTAGAAGAGGAGTAACCAAGAAAAATCGCTTCATCGGATTTTGCATCAAATTTTCTTAGTCTTTCTTTACCATTATTCAAAACAAAACATCGACAATCAAAAACATGAAAAGTTTCATCCTTATGTGCCAAAAAGAAGACCCATGTAAAATGAGAAAAATCATCAATATTTATAAAATCATATCATTTTCCACCTAGACTAGTAGTTCTAGTAGATCCAAATAAATCCATGTGCAATAGTTCTAATGGCCTAGAAGTTGAAACAATATTTTTAGATTTGAATAAGACTCATGTTTGTTTACCCATTTGGCATGCATCACAAATTCTATTCTTTTCAAAATTTAACTTGGGTAAGCCGATAACCAATTCCTTTTTAATAAGTTTTGAAAGTGAATGCATGCTAATATGTGCAAGCCTACGATGCCAAAGCCAACTAGTCTCATTAATCTTGGCATTCAAAGCTACTAGGCATTGTATGTTTATTTTGGAAGGATCATTCAAATCTATCATATAAACATTACCATGTCTATGCCCAACAAATTTAATTCCTTCATTAATAGGACTAGTTACAATGCAGACTAGTTTTATATATCAAATATATGTAGTTTCAGATCTAAATAAAAATGCATCACATATACATCAAATTTCAGATCTAAAACTAAATTTACACATATCAAATATATATATAATTAAATCTACAATAATGATTAAAATATTTTAAAAATATCTTTTCAAAAATTGATTCACATCAAACTAGGATAACCTTTACAATATAGGGGGTAAACCCTATATCAGGACAACCTTATATCAGTTTGATGTAAATTTTTAATCATTCTAATTTTAGAACTAAACTTAAATTAAACATATCAAATATGCTAATTTTTAGATCTAAAAGATTTGATTTAATTATGAAGATTCAAAAATGACTTTGTATCCTTTATCACAAAATTGATTGTGCTTAATAAATTATGTTTTAAACCATCTACTAATAAAATATTTTTAATATACTTAGAGGGAGTGATACCAATGTTACTTATACCAATGATCTTTCCTTTGCCATTGTCTCCAAAGGTGACCTCCCTCTATTTTTAGCAACAAGTGTGATGAATTGAGATTCATCACCAGTCATGTGTCTTGAGCACCCGCTATCAAGATACTATCTCCGGTTTGCTCCTTGGGATGTTAGACACACCTGCAAGTAAAAGTCAAGTTTTTACTTTAGGTACCCAAGCTTTCTTGGGTCCTTTTTGGTTAGTCACAATGGTTCCTTTTGGAACCCATATTTTCTTTGCATTAGAATTTAAAAATTTGTTAGAGAGACAAGTGTATGACTTATGACCTATTTTACCACATTTGAAGCAAGTAATATTTGAAAATTTATTGTTTGAAGAATTTACATAGATATTTTTTAAAACTTTTATTTCTTTAAGGGGTTGTAACCAAGACCAGCCTTATCATAAAAGCCTTTTGATTTTCAAGAATCATATTAAGTTTATTAGAACTTAAGGTAAATTTTTTAACTATTGGTTTTAGCTTGGTAATTTCACTCTTTAAGTTCAGATTTTCTTAAAACAGGGTAGATTTTTCATTCGAAATGCTCTCATTTTGTTTTAGTAAAGATTGATTCTTTGATTTTAACTCTTTGTTCTTTACCCCTAGCTTCTTTAGTTCATCAATTAAATCATAAAAAGCTTCATGAAGTTCTTCAAAGGTAAAGTCAACAGGAGTTGCAGAATTTATCTCATTTTTATGTGCCATAAGGCACAAGTTGGCTTGTTCATTTGAGTCTTCTTCTTCAGAGCTTGACTCATCACTTCCACTCCAAGTAGCCATCATGGCCTTCTTCTTGTACTTCTTGGGACCCTTCTTCAGTTGTGGGCATTCAGACTTAAAGTGTCTCGATTTCTTGCATTCGTAGCAAATAAGGGGTTGGTCTTTATCCTTTTCTTTGCTATGTTCTCCTTTTGTGGGTGGCCTCTTCCTCATTTCTTGTTTCTTTTTCCTCAAAAGCTTCTTAAACCTTCTAATAATGAGAGCCATTTCTTCATCCTGCTCTTCATTTTTCGTATCATCAGTTTCTTCATCAAGTTGAGCCGTTGATTTGAGGATGATTATCCTCTTCTTTTTGACTTCTTCTTCTTGATGTTGTTTCATGCTTAGCTCATGTGTCATCAGTGATCCTGAAGCTCTTCCAAGGGTAGGATGTTCAGATCTTTGGCTTCTTGGATAGCGGTCACTTTGGCTTTCCAAGTTTTTGGTAAGGACCTAAGAATCTTCCTCACGAGGTCACTGTTAGAATAAGACTTACCAAGACTTTTTAAATCATTTATAATATCAGTAAAGCGAGTAAATATTTCAGTTATAGATTCATCATACTTCATTTTAAAAAGTTCATATTTATGCACGAGCATGTTAATCTTGAATTCTTTTACTTGATTAGTTCTTTATGAGTTACTTCTAATCTATCCCATATTTTTTTAGTAGACATGCATGTTGAAATACGATTGAATTCATTAGCATCTAGGGCACAATACAAAATATTCATGGCTTTAGCATTTAGTTGAGCCATTTTCTTATCAACCTCATCCCATTCTTTTTGGATTTGGTTGATTCCACACCATCAATAATTTTGGTGGGTGTGTGAGGGCCATTTATACTCACTGTTGCTCCTTAGATTGATTTTGATGATTACAAAGCAGTTGAAAGAGTACTAGTGATTTTCACTTGAAAAAGACTTATTGCTCTTCAGAGGTAAAATTATAATTTTATCAAAACTCTGATTTGAAAGCATCAAATGATAGAACAAAAGATTTGTGATCCATTGATAAAATTTCATTATTTTTGGACTTATATTTTGAAAGATATGTATGTTTGAAAATCATGAGTCGACCCATGAGTCAACTCATGGCACATGAGCTATTTGGCACGCAGATTTTTTGGCTTGGCACAACTTGTGAGTCGACCTATGAGTCGACCCCCAAGGTATGAGTCGACCCATGAGTCGACCCCTGCAGTTTTTAGGTCAAAAATCACAGAACCTTATTTTCTGGTGATTCTCTGATGTTCTTCCACAGAGGTCGACCTATGAGTCGACCCCCAGGCATGAGTCGACCTATGAGTCGACCCCTGTGACGAAATTTTTCCGCAACGGCTAGTTTTTTATCCATTTTAAATACTTTTAATGATCATTTAATGCAGTCTAATGGCTCTTTTTTCAGTCTAGAATGATTTTCTCTATTTTTTAAAGCTATAAAAGGAACAAAAAGGTGGGAATCAAGTAGAGTATTCAAAAGAGAGATTTTGAAAAAGAGATTTCAAGCCAACTTTTCAGCCCTAAGCAAGAGCTCATTCAAAGCTTTCAAGAAGCCTTTAATCCAAGCTCACCAACTCCTCAAGTACACTTTCAAGTCTCCATCCACCTTGAGGAAATTCAAAAAAGGTCTTCTTCTCTTAAGTAAAGTGTATTTAAAGTTATATTCGCTCATTGAAGGAGTTTTCTTTGTGCTTATTTGTGCTATAAATTGTTATACTCAGTTTGAGTGATTTGTTTTGTTTTAGAGGGGTTCCAAAATAAGAGAAGGTTGATCCGAACCTAGAATCGGAGTGTATTGGGTTGGCTTGTACCCGAGAAACAAATGGACTAGCTTGGAATAGCTAGAGTCAGAGTTTCCGATGTTTGTATTTGGGTTGAATATAAGATTAGTGGATTGAAATTCCCAAGTAGGAGCTTGGGGAGTGGATGTAGGTGCAAGGTTGGCACCGAACCACTATAAATCCTGGTGTTTGGTGTGTGTCTAATTGCTCTTCTTTATCTCTTCATTATTTTCTTGCATTCTTGCTCTTACTATTAGCCTTGAATTAATTCTACTCACTCTATCTATTTAGCTTTGTCAAATATTTCTCATAAGTCATTAGTTAAGCTTAAAATTTTTTAGAAACCCAATTCACCCCCCTCTCTTGGGTTGCATAGCTGGGCAACATCCACATATCATAGTCAAGTGCTTGAATGAAGATTTTCATCCGAGCTTTCCAATAGGTATAGTTTGACCCATTGAAAAGTGGAGGTCGATTAGTGGACTGCCCCTCGGCTAGAGAAGTGCCAACTTGAGTTGCCATAGATCTTTAGCTCTTTGATTGATTAAATCAAAGTAGGGCTAAAGCACCGGGCTCTAATACCACTTATTGTCCAGCTATGTAACCCAAGAGGGGGGGTGAATTGGGTTTCTAAAAATTTAAACTTAACTTACAACTTATGAAGAATATTTAACAATAGCAAGATAAGTAAAGAGAGTGTAATTGATGCACGAATAATGGTTGGATGCAAGAATGCAAGACAATAAAGAAGTTTAAAAGGAGAGCAATTAAGTACAACACAAACAAGAGGATTTATAGTGGTTTGGTGCCAACCTTGCACCTACATCCACTCCCCAAGCTCTTACTTGAGAATTTCAATCCACTAAATTGTATTCAACCTGAATACACTCGTCGGAAGCTCCGACTCTAGCTATTCCAAGCTAGACCATTTGTTTTTCGGGTACAAGCCAACCCAATACAATCCGATTCAAGGTTCGGATCAACCTTCCCACATTTTGGAACCCTTTCAAAACAAACAATAATGACTCAAAAAGAGTATTACAGTTAACAGCACAGAAATACAAATGAAGCTCCTTTAATGAGCGAATAGGGCATTAAATATAGTTTACACAATTTGAAGAAAGCTCTTTTTGATTTTCTCAAGGTAGTTGGAGACTTGAATGAGCACTTGAGGAGTTGGTGAACTTGAATTAAAAGCTTCTTGAATGCTTTAAGTTGGCTCTTGCTTAAGGTTGAAATGTATGCTTGAAATCCTTTTCAAAACTCTTCTCTTATACTTCTTGTTTTTTTTTTTTGATTCCCTCCTTTATGTCCTTTTATATAACTTCAAATAATGATGGAGAGTAATCTGGGCTGAAATAGAGCCGTTAAAGCACATTAAATGAGCATTAAATGCAATTGAAACGGGTTAAAAACTATCCGTTGCGGAACTTTTCCGTCACAGGGGTCGACTCATAGGGTTGACTCATGCTCATGGGTCGACTCATAGGGTCGACCTCTGTGGAACAGAATAGAAAATGACTGTTCTGTAATTTTGGCCTGCGAAGTAGCAGAGGTCGACTCATGCCAAGGGGTCGACCCATGGGGTCGACTCACAGAGAGTGCCAGTCAAAATTTTAACGTGCCGTTCAGCCCTTTAAGCCATGAGTCGACTCATGAGGTCGACTCAAAAATAAAACCTGGTTTTTTTATAAAATATACTTCCAAAAATATTGAAATTTTTTTCAATAGATTGTACGTCTTCAGTTCTTGCTCTTGAGGCTTTTGGATCAGGTCTTGACAAAATTATGATTTTGCCCCTGAAATATAATAAATCTTTTTCTAAGCCAAAATCATTAGTAATCCCCTCAAATGCTTTGTAATCATCAAAATTAATTCAAGGAACAACAGTGTCTAAGGCAAGCAATGGGGGGACCCTCACAACCCCACATCTTATCTGGCTAGTTGAAGGAAGTGAGAACAGACTCAATTTGCATTTAGGCTAAGCCACTCTACATCGAAATGTTAGTTCTAAGAAACTCATAGGTGTCTAGATTTAATTATTTGCTAACTTGATTGTTATTAACACTTAACCACAACTAATTTTTTTCATCTTTCGTCCTTGGGTTTAGGGCTTTCTTAAGGTTCTTACCTTTAGAATCTCTTTCTTTTTCTTCCTTCTTCTCTTTTCTTTCTCCCTTTTCTTTAAAAAAAAAAATTGAACCATATACATTAGGGTTTACACTGGTACATGCATGGTAGGAGATCTCTTTATCCTGACCTAGTTGAACCTAATCCTGAAATTGAACAGTTGATTTATGCTAAACCTGAAAATCAAATGGCTGGAGACCCTAGAGAACCACCTAAGCAAATGAAGGAATATTTTATTCCTTCCACTTATAACCCATCGACTTGTATCCACTTGATATCCCTGCAAGCCATTATGAGATCAAGTTAACCACAATCCAGATGCTCCCATCTTTTTATGAGAACATCAATGAAGATCCTTACAAGCATCTAGATGAGTTTTTAGAAATTTATTCTATGATGAAAATTCAAAATTTTACTGATGATGTACTTAGACTGACCTTATTCTCCTTCTCGCTTAAGGACAAAGTCAAGTACTGGCGTGGCACAATAAGGAGACCAATCCGAACATGGACTGAAACGCAGCATGAGTTTCTTAAAAAAATTTATCCCATAGGTCAAACCAACACCATGAGGCGAGCCATCACTGGATTTACTCAGCTTCCAAAGGAGCAAATTCACGAATCATGGGAGAGACTTAAAGAACTTCTTAGAAAATATCCACACTATGGTCTATCTAAGTGGCAAATTGTTCAAGCTTTCTATGAGGATTTAGGTGACCAATATAGACAGATGGTAGATGCATCTTGTGGAGGTGCATTCATGAGTAAGAGTAAGGATGAAGCTTATACTTTATTTGAAATTTTAAGTGAAAATTCGATCAATTATGCTTCATTATCCTCCTACAAAAGATTAATCTCTTACCAAAAGAGGACAGAAATTTTTGAAATCAAGCAAACAGGCTCAGTCCTAAGGCCGATTTAAACCTAGTAGCCCAAAAATTAGATAAAGTTGACCTTCTTGTCCAGAAATTAGATCAGTTCCTAACCTTAGGTCAACAATCTTCTGTGCAATACACACCACCTTTCAATTATCAGTAGATTTGTTCTATCTATACTAGCCCAGCCCATCATGTGAGTGAATGTCCCACGGTTGCACAGTTTTCACCTTTTATCCAAGAATAAGTTCAAGCTGCTCAAGGTTACTCCAATCCTGTCAATGATCTATTTTTAAACATATATAATCCAGGTTGGAAGAACCATCCTAATTTTTCTTGGAGACCCTAATAGACTCAAATTCAGATCCAAATTTCTCTTGTGCAAAATTGTCAAAATAAACCCCAATATCAAAATTATGCTTATAATAGAGGTCAGTCTAGTCAGCCTATCTAGCCATCCTATTACAATCAACCTTCATACCCACCTCCTCAACAGACCAATCTAGCTGACGATAGATTTAACCAATTCTAACAATTGATTATGACCCAACAGCAATCTCTTGTCAGGCTAGATGCACAAATAGGTCAATTAGCTGAGTCTTCTATGAGGAGAGAATTAGACAATTATCGAACCAATCAATACCAAATTTCAAAAATAATCCACCCACCCACCAACCATCTAAACCTAATCATCAATCAATGTCCTACCTAAGAATCTTCAATTTGAAAATGATAAAGTAATCTCTAAGCTTAGAAGTGGTAGGATTCTTAAAAATCCATACCAAGATCAAGTGAAAGAGGCTAGTACTGATGCTAGCCAAAATATGAATTTAAAAGAAGAGGTTAGTATTGAGAGTAACCACAAAGAAGAACCTATGCTTGAAACTAGTATTGATCTGAGTGAGAAAGATAAAGAGAAGAAGAGAGCAGATAGTTATCCGAGATATATAAACCAAGAGTCCCATTTTCTTCAGTCCTAGAAGTCAGTTCTTCTATCTTAGAATCACCATCTCCTCCAGAACTGAAATATCCTTGGTCATACCTAAGCACACATATTTAGAATCAAGTGATAACCTTCCAGCACCCATTGCATCAAACACAACTCCTAATCTAAAAACTTAATTCATGAGTATTTTAGAAGAACAAATAAGAAAAATTTTCAACAGACAAGGATCTTTGAATGGGTTTGAAAATTATCTTCCTAAAATTAAGAACGAAGATGTGAAATACTTTCTGAAGATTGACAATAAAATATTAAAATTTATCATAGATCATTTTTCTGAGATTGGCAATCCAAAATCATTGAAATTTGTTAATCCAATATTTGACATGGGGTAGGTGAGAGAATCGGTATGGTTTGGCTGAAGATGGTAAACTTAGTACTTTCTGAGAGGTAACCCAATTTTAGCTTTTGCTTTTGCTTTCTTTTGCATTTAGTTTAGGTTAATCGAGTCTTGCTTTGTATCTTTTATAGGGATTTGAAGATAATATTGGCTAAGTTGGGGAGAGAACAAATTTTGAAAAAGACTTCTAGATCAGGTGACATCTCTCTTTTTTTTTTCTCTTTGTATGCACTCTTTATTTTTCTTACTCCATTGAGGATAATATCGATTAAGTTAGGGGAGAGAATAATAAAAAAATTTTAAGTTCTTAAGTAAGTTAGTATTTAGTATTTAAGTATCTGATTACACTTAAGAATCAAGTTAAATCAAGTATTTTTTAAAAGTTAATTAATGTACAGATCAGAGAGTTTATAAGATATTAAAGGATCAAGTATTAAGAAAATCTAATAAAGAGTTAAGTTTAGAATATAAATATTTTTTCTTGAGTATTTCTAAATTTTTTCTATCAGCATCAAAGAAAAATTTACTTCTTATGGGCTTATATAGGGTAATTATATATTTCTTCATATGAAAAAAAAAAATTTCAAGTACTTCATGCTGAGTAATTGGGCCTCTTTACTTAAGCAAGCATCGAGTTTCACGTCAAAAGGTATGAAGGATAAAGAAGCTTTGTTGTAAAGATAGTTTTAACTCATAACCTATTTGATTCGAGTAAGTTGGTCCGAAGGGTATTCTATACCTAATGCTCTTAAACTGTTTGGTTCGAAAGTCATTGGCTGAAAACTCGCTACATGGGTCAAATAAAAAGCTTAAGGGGTTAAGACATTCAATAGCGATGCAACTTTAAAAAAAAAATCTTAACATTGGTCTCCCACTGAGTAACTGGGCCCCTTCGCCTAAGTAAGCATTGTGATTTACATCAAAAAATAGACAATGTGAAGATATTTTTAATAATAAATGAAGGACGGAAGTAATAATATACTTGTCCATATGAAGGTTAATGATTTAGAGATAAAGATAGAGATAATTTAGAAAAAAAATAAAAAAGATTTAGTATTCTTAGTTTAACTTCCACATTGATTAGTATTAATATCCCAATGATGTACTTCACTCATGCTCTACTAAACATCAGTGGTCCTTTTTTAAAATACTTGGTGAAATTTGAAACTTTAAGTTAAACGGTACTTAATTCTAAATTTTTTCTTTACTCGAGGATGAATAAAGTTTAAATTGGAGAGTGTGATAAGTGACATATTTTTACATTTATTTCAGATATTTTTGATAATTTATGGTGCTAATATCTTCTAAAAAACTTAATTTTATAAATAAATTAAATTTTTTATAAAAATAAATAATTTTAAAAAAATATATAAAATTAGAACATATTTATGAAAAATAGATGTCAAGTTACTTAAATAATTTAAGTACTAAAATAATGAAGAATTAATGAAAAATTTAATACATATATTTTTTTAATTTTTTAGGCACAAATCAAAGTGAAAATCAAGCCAAAATATCTTAAAAAATAAATTTTATAGCCTTCGATGCATGATGGACCGACCGCTCGATCCACAAAAGCGATGGTGCAGTCCACCAGAAATGTTTCGTGATGCATGACATGGTTCACAGGTGGGGGAAGAAATTTTTCGCAATCTAATGGTTGATATTGATTCTGAAGGAGATCGGATGGCTACTATTCATTGTTGGTTGAAAACTAAAAGAAAAAGAAAATCTGAGCGCCATCCAACAGTTGAAAATCGATTTGGACTTTGATCCGACGGCTGGTATTCATTCCGATTGTGAATAGGAGAGATTGAGTGTGATCCAATGGCTGAAAACTCATTAAATGCATGATCGAATGTCCAGCATCATTTTTGATCAATAGAAGGACTTAAACAGTGAATTCTGGGCAGATCTGGGTGATCCAAGTGAAATCCGACGATCAAATTAATTCATACGGGTATACTACGAATTCTAAGGGTTTTAGGACTCCTTTTGTGATAAAAAAAAGATGAAAAATTTACTTATAAATAGGAGGCCCGAGAATAAGAGAGAAGAAAAGAAAAAATCAATAAAAAAGCAAGAAAAAATTTTAAAAAAATTAGATAGATTTAGGAACCCAAGGAGAAAAAGAAGAGATGTTGGTTCGCTCTACGAAGTATGAAGAAAAAAGAAGAGATCATCAACCATCTTTTCGATAAGGCTGTGTCGTTCAACTTCAGATCCTTGTTATAGTTTTATTTTTTTATTAATTTTTTAAAATTCTTTATAATTAAAATTTAATTTTAATTAATATAAAATTTATTTTTTTATATTTTAAATTTTTATTATTTATTTTTATTGTAAGTAGATACTAGGATCTAGTTAGTAGATCTTAGTATCAATTTATTTTATGTACTTTAAATTTTTATTATTTATTTTTATTGTAAGTAGAAGCTAGGATCTAGGTAGATCTTAGTACCTGATTTATTTTTCATATTTTAATTTTTATTTTTTAACTTAAATTATTTTTCTCAAAATTTTATTTTATTTTTATAAAATCAAAGATTTCGAATCAAAATTCTATCTTCTCTATAGATTCGATCCGACTCATTACTTTCTCCATGTTTTTAATTTTTATTGAAGTCAGAATTAAATTTGATAAGCATGGTGTCTTAACGACAACATTGCGATCCTATTAGCTAATATTTTTTCTTTTAGTTATGGTCAATACACTATCCCTCCATTCACTGTTGGATAGCGATAAGCTCATCGGATCCAATTTCAACAGCTGGTATCAAAAAATGAAGATCGTCTTGGAGCATGAGAGGATTTTATATGTCCTTACGGACAAGGCAGCTGAAGAACCTGCAGCCAATGCTCCTCGTGCCACAAGAGATACTTAGATGAAGTGGCTCAATGACCGTACGACTATGTGTTGTGTGATGAGGGCAGCTATGAACGACAAACTTAGTCGTAAGTTCAAGGATACGTAGTCAGAGGAGATCATTCAAATATTGAATGAGTCCTTCGGCACCCCTGAGGATGCGGAGAGACATAAAATTTCTATGCAGTGTTCAATGCTCGTATGCAAGAGGAGGCTTTAGTTTTCGATCATGTATTGTGCATAATTGAGCAGATTGAATGCTTTAGCAAACTTGGCTTTCCATTGCATGAACAGTTAGGCAAGGATGCTATCCTCAATTCGCTATCGAATTCTACTTATCCTTTCTCAGTCATTATAGAATGACGAAGCCTGCAGTGAACTATCATGGTTTGCTAGGATTACTGCAGAGTTTTGAGAAGGATCACCAATTCCAGAAGGAGTCAGTGAATTTAGTGGAAGGTTCATCTGTTTGGCATCGATCCTCTAGGAGCAAAAAGAAGAAAAAGGTATAAAAATCTCATGCCACCGATCCTAAGTAGAGCAAACTGTCAAAATTTGACAAGAGCTATGCAGAGTGCTTCTTCTGCAATAAGCTTGATCATTAGAAAAGAAATTATCCTGCTTATAAAGCTACCCTTGATCCAAATAGGCCTAAGAACAAGAGAAAGAAGCAATCGGTTGCTTCACAAGGTACTTATATGATAACTCCTTGTAATTTCTCTATTTATGATACTACTATCTGGATATTAGATACCAAAACTTCTATTAATATATGCAATTCATTGTAGGGACTGCAGGTAAGTAGGAAATTTTGAGAGGGCGAGTGGTTCCTTAACATTGGAGATGGAAGTCTTGTTCGAGTTTGGCCTTGGAGACTTTGCAGCTTGTATTCGAGTTTAGTAGTGTCATATTAGATGATTGTCATTATTGTCCCTCTTTTTTGATGAATATCATCTCTGTAGGCATTTTGGCCAAACTTGGTTATAAGTTTATAATAAAGGTTGATTTTTGTGATATCATTATAAATGATACTATAATTATGCATGGATAATTAAAACATGATATATACATAATATCACAATCTGTTAGTGTAATGTACACAGCTAGTAAATTGTCTAAGTTAGATAATGTCAGTGAATCCTACCTTTGGCACTGTAAGCTTGGTCATATGAACAAGAGTAGGATTGATAGGTTGATCAAGGAATATGTCCTTTAGATAGATGATTGTGAATCATTACCTATCGCAAATCCTATCTACTTGGTAAGATGACTAAGTCACTTTTTAAGAGAAAAAGTGAAACAGCCAGCGATGTCCTAGGTCTAATATATACTGATGTATGTGGACCTATGAATATAAATCCAAAAGAGGATACTAGTACTTCATTACATTTACAGATGACCTATCGAGGTATGGGTATGTCTATTTTATGAAGCATAAGTCAGAATCATTTGAAATATTCAAATATTCTATACTGAAGTAGAGAAATAAACTGAGAAGAGTATTAAGACCCTTCAATCAGACTGAGGAGGTGAATACCTTACTAGTGAGTCCTTGACATATCTAGAAGAGAATGGGATTCTTTTACAGTGGACCCCTCCTGGAACACCACAACATAATGGGGTGTCGGAGAGGAGGAATCGAACGTTGTTAGACTTGGTCTGATCCATGATGGGCTTTGCGAATTTGCCAATCTCCTTATGGGGATATACTTTAGAAACTACCTGCTACATTTTGAATAAGGTGTCCAATTAGTCTATTGATAAAACTCCATATGAGATATGGAGTGGATGTAAGCCAGTGCTCTCACACCTTAGGGTCTGGAGGTGTCCAGCTTATGTCAAGCGTTTAAAGACAGATAAGCTTGAACTGAAGTCTGACAGATGCTTGTTCATAGGGTATCCAAAGAAAACTAAAGGATACTACTTCTCCCTCACTATAGAATAAAAGGTGTTTGTCACCAGCTGGATAGTCTTTTTGAAAAAAGAGTTTCTTGGTGAAGAAACTAATGCCTGTAAAATTGAACTTGATGAAATTCATGAGGTAGAAGGACCGACACATATAGAATTGGGTTTGATTGGTGAATCGAATCTGAAGCAAGTAGAGGCACCATTGAGGAGATCCGATAGAGTATCACATCAATCAGATAGATATTATGATTTTCTGATCCAGATGGTGACCCATCGAATTTGATGAGAACGATGAGGATCCGATCACCTATATGGAGGCCATGTAAGGGCCCGACTCCCAGAAATGGCTTGAGGCCATGAAATCCGAGATGGAGTCCATGGAGATCAATGGTGTATGGACACTAGTTGATTCGTTCGAAGGAAGAAAATCCATAGGGTGTGAATAAATTTTTAAGAGAAAAAGAAGAGCGGACAGGAAGGTAGAGACCTATAAAGCCCATCTAGTTGCCAAGAGATACTGTCAACGTTATGGTATAAACTATGATGAGACGTTCTCTCCTGTGACAATGATCAAGTCCATCCAGATTATGCTTGCTATCACTACGCACTTAGATTATGAGATCTGACAGATGGATGTCAAAATCGCTTTCCTCAATGAAAAGTTAGAAGAAGATGTGTATATGATACAACTTGAAGAGTTCACATCCACAGATGAGTCAAAAGTGTGCAAGCTGAAAAGATCTATTTATGGACTTAAGTAGGCATCTAGGAGTTAGAACATGCATTTTGATAAGGTGATCAAAACGTATGGCTTCATTATGAGTGGAGAAGAGCCTTGCATTTATAAATGGGCTTTCGATTCTGTAGTCATCTTTCTTATGCTGTATGTGGATGATATACTGTTACTAAAAATGACATCCCGACTTTGCAGATTGTGAAGCTGTGGTATCATCACAGTTCTCCATGAAGGACTTGAGAGAAGCATCTTACATCCTTGGGATGAAGATCTATAGGGATAGATCTAGAAGGTTGCTTGGATGGTCCTAATCCACGTACGTTGATACTTTGTTGAAGCAGTTCAACATGGATAATTCTAAAAAAGGCTATCTTCCAATAGGCCATGAAATTACTCTTTCCAAGAAAGATTATCTAATAACTCCTGAGAAGAGAGAGCGTATGAGTAGAATACCATATGCTTCAATAGTGAGATCTATCATGTACGCTAGGACATGTACGAGGCCAGATGTGGCTTATTCACTAGGAGTAGTGAGTAGGTACCAGTCTGATCCGAGTGAGAAGTATTGAAAGATTGCGAAAGTAATTCTTAAGTATTTGAGAAATAGTAAAGACCAATGGCTTACCTATGGAGACACTGATCTGAAACTTGTGGGATATACTTATTTTAGTTTTCAGTCATATTGTGATAATAGTAGAAGTGTGTCGGGCTACATATTTATCTTAAATGGAGGAGCTGTTTGCTGGAAGAGTTTCAAGCAATATACTGTGGCCAATTCTATATGCAAAGCAGAATACAATGCTGCATCGGATGCTGCAATATATTCTACGCCGCTATCACCTGGTACAAGAGATCATGAATCGAGATAACGTTGAGCTTCAGAAGATCGATGGAAAGAAGAACTTAGCTGATCTCTTCACTAAAGCTCTCGAGATCAAAGAGTTCAATGATTTCAAATAAAGATGGGTATAAGATACTGCCTCGATTGGCTTTAGTCCAAGTGAAAGTTGTTGAAAATTATGTTCTAAAAGCAATCATGTGATGATTGAATTTTTTTTTATATAAATTATTAATTATTGAATAAAAATTATTCTGACATTTTTCATCATAAAGTAATATCTTCCTTGAACTCTTGTTTGTGATAAAATTTTTAGAACTATGCTAGTGTACGATAAAGAGAGAATTTATTGTATAGTTCTTAAATATATTCGCGACCAAATGATACGTCATTATAGGATGATGACATTTATCAAATGAAGATCGTTGTGTGCTATATAGATTGATTGTCCTCTTAACCAAGGAGTGTGGTGACACTGGTATGGCATACAAGTGAGATGTAGGAATACATCGTCACTGAACAAGTGACTCATTTGCCGAGCGTTCTACTGTCAAGAGCTGCTTGCGTAGCATATGGGTATAAGTATCCTTTAGATCTGAGATCACCATAGTGACTTGTAAGCAACTCACTGTGCTTTGGTGTTAGACTATTTGAATTTTTAATGTAGTGACAGAAGGCTACTGGGTACAGTCAAGTACTTACGAAGTCTATGTGTGGATTAAGATGGGATTAATCTCTCTGAATTATTGGAGTTAATGTATCACTGTATTTCAATTTAGCAAACTCTTGGCTAGGATAATCCATGAGATGGATTTGAAAGGTTGCAATACAGTGTGGATGAAGCAATCTCGGTTGACAGTTAACCTGAGACCATTTTAGAGCATTCAGGATCAAAAAGATGAATTATGCGGTAATCATGTGTATGGATTTTGAAATATTCTTTTGCAATAATTTGACCTATCTAGACATCGATAACCATTTCTAGATGGTATCTCGATTAGTGTAGGAATTAGTTTCTGTGCTACCGGCTTAGTGTTTAAACCTGTGGAGTCACGCACACAAGTCAGACAAAGTAGAAAGAAATTGACCTATGTTTATATGTCCAATTTGGAAGTACTTGACTTGATTGAATATATCGAGAATTAAGTTATGGGTCAAACAGAATTGAAGAGTTGACTATGTCTAGCTAGCACTACACATGAGATTCAGATTCGATCTCGGAGATGAATAGTTTCTGATCTATCATCCATGGAGCATATGAAAGATTAGATTTAAGTGTTGATTAATTTTAGATTAGATCTGAATTATTTAGGCTTAATTGGATCTAAAAATCTAAGTTAGACTTGGTACAAAAGTCCTAAAGAGTGTGGAATTGACAGTATTTTAAACTTATTTCAAACCAGCTTCGAATTAGATTCAAATCAGATCTGTTTTAGATAAGATATGAGAAATTCTACTTATACTGAGATTTCTCTCTCATGTGGGCTGACTAACACCTGGAATGGTGTTGGTTTGGGGTGTCTCATGTGGGTGAAGGAGTGGGTGCAAAGTAGTTGTCATAAGTGATGGCAATTCTATCTCATGTAGGAATCTTTCTTTTATGATTATTGGATTGATTCAAATTAGATTTGAGTTAGGACTCCTATACTTCTTGGGTCATAGGATTCATCTATAAATAGAGAGGGTCTCTACCTATGGATATATAGCAAACAAATCAGATTGAGAGAAGAGAGAAAGAGAGAGAGGCGTGAGAAGAGAGAAGCCCTTTTTCTTCTCCTTAGCCTCTCCCCTTTGGTGCTGCCCCTTCTCTCTTGGGCGTGGGCCCTCCTTGGATGTCCCACCTACTGGTGTGAGTTGTCACACCAGTACATCTCCTCCCTCGTTTGATTAGATTGCAGAGATCAGAGTTCATCCTACTTTCCTGCGATGTCTGACGGCATGCGAAGTAGAGGGTCTGCACATTCAGGCCTCCATAAAGGTTTATGTCAGATTATTCAAGATTTGATCTCTGATTTCGCTGATAATTAGGTAAGGATTTGATCCTTATTTATGTAGATTAATAAAAAAAAATTAGATGCAACCTGGATTATCCGAAGAGAAACAGTTTTCTTTCCCTTCAATGGAACCTGATACCAGATCAGTTTTGGGTGTGGGACACCTCTTTGGGAGTGGGATCATAGAGAGAAGAGAGAAGGAGAAGGGTTCTCTCCTATCCTAGGTCATCTTCTTCCTCCTAGTTTTCTTCTTTCTTGAAAGTGTCTTTGAGATTAGAAGAAGATCCATTTCAACCATCAAGAAAGCTATCTCTGTAAGGGAGCTAGCACTCTAGAGAGATCAAAGAGCTTTCGATCAGATCAGACCTCGTGTGGATATCCGTAGAGATCGGGCACATATGCAGCTACACCAGAATATGAGACATCCTCAGATCCGAATTTAAAGGAGTTTAGCGATTTAGGTATGTGATTTCATCATAAAATTATTTTATTCTCTGAAATTGGATGCTCTTAATCTTATTTACCATCATATAAACTAGATCCATAGATATTTGATTTAGATCTATACATGCATAGGATTAAATCTAATTTAATCTTGTCTTCTGCTGCTTATATTCAAAATTATTTTGATATCTATATGCAAAATACAAAAATCCATAGTGGCATCAGAGCCATGGGTTGATATACATGAAAATAAGATAAGATCTGATTTCTAATCAGATCTAAAATTAATTTGATTAATGATCTAACATTGATATGCCATAAGGTTATCCTGGCATAAGGTTATCCCTTATGTTGAAAATATTATCCTAGATCGATATTGGATCCTTTTGAAAAGTATTTTCAATATTTAGATTTGATTTTTATAGATCTAAAAAGTTATTTTTAGATCAATTTTTAATCATATATGAGATATATGAGTAGTTGTTTAGATCTAAAAAGTAGTTTTAGATCTAATTTTTATGCATGAATGATTGATGAAATTTGAAAACTAATTTCAAAATTATAACATATTTAAATCTTAAATTTAGAATTTAGATTTGAAATTTGAAAGTTGTTTCAAGATCATAATATGTTAAATCATTCATGTAATTCAAATCTAAAATTTAGATTTTAGATCTGAATTTAATGTTAATAAAATTCAATTGGTCATGGCTAAATCAAATTAGATCTAGTAATTTGATTACACCTAAGATAATTGATTTGAACTTAATGAAACTCAATCGATTTGAACAATTGATCAAATCCATTCAAGAATTGATTAAGATTAGATCAAGAGTGCTCACAATCAAACCAATAGTTGGAGTTGGTCAGGTCGATTGAAATCTATATATTAAATTGATTAATCCAAGGACCTAATTCGGCTCAGTGGCTCAAGCCTCAATCATTTAGGCTAACCTATTTGAAATCAATTGATCAATTGGTTTCTAAGGCAAGTGCTAGATGGTGGTTACTTAATTAGGACCCTTGAATTTTCAAGGAGAGCCTCCCACTCATCTTCACTTATCTGATCAATTTGGTAGATTGAGTCTTGAATCAGGTTACTTGATGGCTTGGTTTAGCCCATGCCAATAGGACCAGTCATGGTGATGACTAATTAGATGAGATCTAAATCAAAAATCTCTTCCTACACATATTAAGTCTAGCGATCTTCTACTATTGTAGAGATGCGAGCGTGCAACTGGTGTTATTGTTCTCGACTGGTTACAGTGGTTCAGTTGCGCCAAGAATACACAACCACTCTATAGCATTAGATGCTCCAGAGTAGAGATCGGGTTGGGCCCAATATCTATCGGTGAGGCATCGAATGATGGCTTTCACCCACTTATGAATGGCAGGTTAACTTAACTAAGGAGTGTAGCTAATATCTGTTAAGTGAGCCTACATAACTTAGAGATCAAATCACTGTATCATACTTGGAGAAGCATTAGATAAGAGTTATTGACTCATCGGGATAACTGTTACCAATATTTGTCAGGTGAGGTGCACATACATCGATGGGACCACAGTACCCATTAAGAATTTTTGTTGCATTAGGGCTTTTGTTTCTCTACTCAGAGAGTGTGAAAGATTCAAAAAAATAGTAAGAGCTAATTTGTTTCTAAAAGTTTCTAGAACAAATATAGGTTTAAATATAAATATCTAACTAGAATCTTTACTCTTTGCAGTTTAACCATATCAGCTTCAAATCTTTTAGTCCATATCGTAGAGTCCAACCATTTGATCGGAATCAATTTCAAAGACTGGCTCAAAAATCTCAAGATAGTCTTGATATTAGAAAAGTTAGAATATGTTCTCGATCAGGACCCCCCTCCTTTACCAAACCATTCTAGTGCTGAACAGAAAGCTACACTAGATAAATGGATAGATGATGACAATCAAATCAAATGCTACATACTGACTTCTTTGTCAAATGAGTTGCAAAGCCAGTATGAGCATATACCAACTGTCAAGGCTATGATTACTCATCTACAAGAGTTGTATAGTGAGCAGAGCTGAATGGCACATTTTGAAGTTTTGAAGAGGTTCTTCAACTCCAAGATGTGCGAGCGATAGTTGATCCACGAGCATTGTCTGACAATGATCAAGGATCTGGAGGAGCTTGAGAAGCTCGACCTTATGATGCAGAAGGAATTGCAAGTGAATCTGATCCTGCAATCCTTAACTAATTCATATAGATAATTTATAGTAAATTACCATATGAACAAGTTAGACTACACCCTATCCGATCTTGTCAACATGTTGGTTACAATAAAGAAAACTTTGAAGAGTTCAAAGGGCTCCGTTCTTACTGTGGAGTAGGCATCTTCTTCTAAAAAAAAAAATCTTTAGAGAAAAAGAAGAACAAGCCTGTGAAGAAGTAGAAGAAAAAGAAAAAGTCAAAGAAGGACACTTCGAAAAAGGTTGCAGTCAAAGAAAAGTGTTTTCATTGCAACGTTGATGGCTAATGGAAGAGGAATTGTCAACTGTACCTAGAGAGACTAAAGACTAAAAAGGGAGACAAACCTTCTGAAAGTATGTCTAGAATGTTCATTGTTGAATCTAATCTTATAATTTCTTCTACTTCTAGTTAGGTATTAGACTCTGGTTCAAGTGCTCTATATGTACTTCTATGTAGGGTCTAGTGAAAAGTAGAGGGTTGAGGTATGGTGAAATGATCTTTTGGATCGGTAACGGAGCAAGAGTTGCTGCAGAAGCCATTGAAACTTATCCTATGTTAGATGTATGTCTTAGAAACCAATGTGGCTGACACATTATAATACTCTAGAGCATAATTTTATACTTAAAAAATTGATTTGATCAATAAAAAGATAAATTTTATTTTTATTCAAGTATGATGTGTCTTTGAATCATTCATAGAATTGATGCTTATGATACATATTCTCAAGGTATTGAAAATTAGAGGTATGTATAAGTAATTTTTAAATTGCTCCCGATCATAGCATCATCATGAGGATGGTGATCGATCCAGATAGACCAACGTATAGATCACTTCTTTCAAGATAGATGAGTCTCTAGTCTACGATGTAGAGACACTGAGTGATAAGTGCGGATAGTTATTAGAGAACAACTAGCATTGAGCGTGACCATACGAGAGATCATATGAATTTCTGTTCAATCGTCAGTGATCATCTCGATGCTATAATTGTATGAATGGTTCTTTGATCTGTGATGGTATGATTGCTCATAGTGAGACTGCTGGAGTTTGACTACACAGAAATATGATCTCTTTGAGTCCTTGCAGAACATGTTGGTAACAGTTGGTCTACTGTAGGAGTAGAGTACGCATCTAGATAGAATCTATCGATCTTGATAGAAAAGAGTAATCCTTGTTAGATGTATATCCTCGAAGTCAATCTTAGCTAACGCATATCGTATTTTTAGAACATGATTTATACTTAACAGACAGTTTTAATTCCATTCATGTTGTATGTATCCATGAATCATTCGAGGGATTAACAAGATAATGAGACAAATTCTTAAAGAATTAAAAATTTGAGGTATGTGTCATTAATAGTTAATTTTTAAATTACTCTTGTCCATAGGATCATCATGGAGATGGTGATTGATCTGAATAGATCGGTGCATGGATCATTTTTTTTGGACAGATGATTATTGTTGGTGCAAAAATCTGTCTGCGTCAGAGAAGCTGGAGTCGAGGGAGCCGCGGTCACCGTCGGGACCTGCAAAGGAAGTCTAAACCGAAGGTGGGGGTGCTCTGACAAGACCCTCCGATGCTCAAGTCAGTTCTCTGCCTCAACAAGAATGGAGTGTCCGAACGGAAAATTTAGCAGAGTTTTTAGGTAGGAAATGAGAGCTTAGAGAATAACATATCTGGGGTCCCCTTTTTATAGGCGGAGGGTGCAATAGATGATAGTGATGTTTGTAACCGTCTGGCAGTGAGCCGTTCGGAGCCAGGAGGAGTTTGTTATGGAGGGTAGTGGAGTGGAATCGTGGCCATCACTGTGACCTGCCACGTGGAGTCTGTTATGGGGAGTGAAGCGGCATCCGTTGTCGTGACTTGCCAGAGGGTGGAGGAGCCGTACGGTATCAGTCACAGGAAGTGGAGCAGAGTCGTGGTCATTACTGTGGCCTGCCAGGGAGTGATGGAGCCGTGCGAAATCCATCGCAGGAAGTGGAGCAGAGTCATAGCCGTTACTATGGCCTGCCAGGGGACCGTCGGTCGGAGTCCGATTCTCCGTAAAAGCCTGGATGGGGATCATTTATCGAGGAATCTCGGCCAAGGCCTATCTGCAATAGAAATTCGAAAGGAATTCACCCTCAATGGAAGCTCGGCCAAAGGCTTACGGTGGGAATCCTGTGCGGACCGCTCGTGGTAGGAATTTGAAGTAAATCGTTTGTAGCAGAAACTCGGAGGGGGTCGCTTGCGGTAGGAGCTCGAAGTCCGGCTCTTGTAGGAGTTCGGGGTGAGGTCCATCTGCAATAGGAGTTCAGGATGAAGTTTGGCTCCCGCAGGAGTCCGGATAAAGTCTACCTGCAGTTGAAGTCGGGGATGAAGTCTGGCTCCCGTAGGAGTCCGGATGGAGTCTACCTACAGTTGAAGTCGGGGATGAAATCTGGCTCCCGTAGAAGTTCGGATGGAGTCTACCTGTAGTTGAAGTCAGAGACGAAATCTGGCTCCCGTAGGAGTCCAGATGGAGTCTACCTGCAGTTGAAGTCGGGGATAAAATTTGGCTCCTATAGGAGTCCGGATGGAGTCTACCTGCAGTTGAAGTCGGGGATGAAGTCCGGCTCCCGTAGGAGTCCGGATGAAGTCTTCCCGTAGTTGAAGTCAAGGATGAAGTCCGACTCCCGTAGGAGTTCAGATGAAGTCTTTTCGCAGTTGAAGTCGGGGATGAAGTCCGGCTCCCGTAGGAGTCCGGATGGAGTCTACCTGCAGTTGAAGTCGGAGATGAAGTCTGGCTCCCGTAGGAGTCCGGATGAAGTCTTCCCGCAGTTGAAGTCGGGGATGAAGTCCGGCTCCCGTAGGAGTCCGGATGAAGTCTTCCCGCAATTAAAGTCGGGGACGAAGTCCGGCTCTCGTAGGAGTCTGGATGGAGTCTACCTGCAGTTGAAGTCGGGGATGAAATCCAGCTTCTGTAGGAGTCCGGATGGTGTCTACCTGTAGTTGAAGTCGGGGACAAAATTCAGCTCTCATAGGAGTCCGGATGGAGTCTACCTGCAGTTGAAGTCGGGGACGAAGTCCGGCTTTCGTAGGAGTCCGGATGAAGTAATCCTGTAGTTGAGGTCGGGGATGAAGTCTGGCTCCCGTAGGAGTCCGGGTGAAGTCTACCTGCAGTTGAAGTCGGAGATGAAATCTGGCTCCCGTAGGAGTCCGGATGGAGTCTACCTGCAGTTGAAGTCGAGGATGAAGTTCGGCTCCCGTAGGAGTCCGGATGAAGTCTTCCCGCTGTTGAAGTCGGGGATGAAGTCCGGCTCCCGTAGGAGTCCGGATGAAGTCTTCCCGCAGTTTAAGTCGGGGACGAAGTCCGGCTCCCGTAGGAGTCCGGATGGAGTCTACCTGCAGTTGAAGTCGGGGACGAAATCCGGCTCCCATAGGAGTCCGGATGGAGTCTACCTGCAGTTGAAGTCGGGGACGAAGTCCAGCTCCCGTAGGAGTCTAGATGAAGTAATCCTGTAGTTGAGGTCGGGGATGAAGTCCGGCTCCCGTTGGAGTCCGGGTGAAGACTAGAAGGTGGTTGACCACTGCCGGGGCTTGGGCGAAGTCCGCCCGTCGTGGAGAATCTGGCCTACACTGGTGGCAGTTTATCCATCGGCAGAACTTGGAACGTTACGGAGGCTCGGCCGTCGGAGAGGCCCGGGAAGATGCCGCGAAGGCCGGACGCCAGTATAACCCCCGGAGGGTCACTCCTGGCACGAACTTCGGCTGAGGGGGTATTTTATACCCAACACCAGTCTCCCTACTTTTGAGTTCGAGTTTCGAATGGAGGAAGTACAAAGAAATTTCACAGCCGAAGTTACCCTCTTGAATCCTGTGCACGATCGCCCTCAGATATTTTGGCATTTAATGCGTGCGTGCTGGAGTCTTTTTTCGATTAGGGCAACCCGAAGAGTCCTTTTGAAATTCCCCCCGGAGCGCAGTCTTAAGCGCCAGACCATAATGGTCCGCTAGCAGCCAACCTTACGTCACGGTGAGTGGGACACGCGGCGGGCGCCGGTGGACATAGGGATATCCGCCACCATAACTGCGCCAGGCCCCATCGCTTATTTAAGCCCCCCTCCTTCCCTCCAAGGGCTTCACTTCGCCTGAGAGTCGACATCTTTCTTCTGCCTGAGAGTTTAGTCACTCCATTGGCGCCCTTTCCGACTCTAAGTACTCTTCGCACCAGTCTTCGCCATCTCCGTCGGCACCCCGCCGCCTTCAGTCTTTCGAGCCCCTTCGAGGGGTTCCCCCACCGGGGCTTCTGTCCTGGAGCCAATCTCGAGAGGATGTTGCAGATCGAGAGGAGTAGGAGGGGAAAGATAGTGGTCGGTGGGCGTGTTCCACCCAAGAATTTCGGAGTAGTTGAACGAGGCGACACCGGTCAAGGGGGTAGAGCTGTCATCATAAGCTGTGGCGGGTCTCTTAACATCGTCGGGGTCGAGGGACCAGAGGCGGTCGGCACTGACGGTGGGGAGTAGAACTTGTTGCGGGGATGGTGGAAGTAGCGCATGCCGACCTTGCTGAAGTACCTAGGATGGTGGTCGTCGTGGAGTACACGGTGGTGGTGCATGCCTCCGGCATCATCACGGCTTTTGAGGTACTTCCAATTTTTTCTGATGCAGGTCATCGTCGCCGCTGTCATCACCGTCGTTGTCCTTTAAATTCTATCCCTCCTTTTCCCCCTAGGGTTGGGGTTTCGGCAATGGAGCGGAACGAGGCGGGGGGCGAGAGTTAAGGGGTTCATCACACGCACTGGAAAACACTGCTGAAAAGGACGAAACTGGAAGGAGAAGTCGGGAGCTTGAAGTGGTCCCTAACGTGTTCCTTTTGAGTCTTGTAGCAATGTTCTTTTTTCTCGGCCCTCAGGGTCTTGTAACGTACATCTTGTTAATCAAGAATGAGAAGGAGATTCTGTCACCTTGTCCGCATTTTGCATCAAATTGTCGCCTGCCGAACTTCTTTCATTCACCATTGTTATTGTTGTATTCCCCTCCCCTTTCCTATTTTTTTTTTTTTTGTCGACGTCATCCGGAGGTTATTGGTCGTTGCCGCGTCGGCTCGCTCTTCCGGTCATCCTTCTTCTTCAGCCCTAAGGGCTCTGTAATGCATATTTAATAAATAACATGAGAAGGAATTTTTCGCTACCTCTTTTACTCATGTGTTGAATTATCGTTTGCCGAGCTTCTTTCGGCTTTTGCCTTGCTCGAAATCGATGCCGTTCGGAGGTACCCGATTGCCATCACATTGACCCATCCTTTCATCCACGGCCGCAAATTTGTCCGGGCCGCTCGGGTATGATGCCCCCTTTCAGAGTTCGAGCTCAGAGGTCCGAGCTTCTCGTCACCCTGAGGAAGCCTCTTATCTTTGGCCTGTGTTGAGAGCTTTCTTGAAGGCCGGAGATTTTGATGAGAACCCCAATCCTCGCTGAGATGAGGTTCCTTGCATTTTGATGCTGTTTGTTTTCCATTCGTCGCTGACGCAGTCCGTCGCTTTTCTTTTTAACTCCCCTCCCTTTTTCTTTTTTCTTTTTTCGAGTGAGGGTTTTCCCTCTGCTCTTGGTGGGGTCGCGGGAGCGTGAAGGGGCCACTGAGGAGGTCCCCTTTTTCTGATCTGGTCTTGGATGACCGAACCTTAGTCAGGCCAAGATGATGTTCTTCCCTTACTTGATGTAATCGATCCCAGTTCATATTAGGACGAGGTTCTTCCCCTGCTCCTAATAGGGCTGTGGGGGCACGTATGGGCATTGTAGGGCCTCTCCCCCCATCCGATCTCAGAGTAACCGGGCCTTCGACTTTGCTCATGTTAGGGCGAGGTTCTCCTCCTGTCCCTAACATGGCTGTGGGGGCGCGTATGGGCGCTGTAGGGCCTCTCTCCCATCCAGTCTAAAAGTAACCGGACCTTCGACCTTGCTCATGTTAGGGCGAGGTTCTCCTCCTGTCCCTAACATGGCTGTGGGGGCACATACGGGCGTTGCAGGGCCTCTCCCCCATCCGGTCTAGGGAGAACCGGGCTTCGACTTTGCTCAAGTTAGGGCAAGGTTCTCCTCCTGTCCCTAACAGGGTCGTGGGGGCACATACGGGTGTTGCAGGGCCTCTCCCCCCATCCGATCTAGGGAGAACCGGGCCTTCGACTTTGCTCAAGTTAGGGCGAGGTTCTCCTCCTGTCCCTAACAGGGCCGTGGGGGCACATGCGGGCATTGCAGGGCCTCTCCCCCATCCGGTCTAAGGAGAACCGACCTTCGATTGCGTCGAGATGAAGTTCTCTCCTGCTCCCGACGTGGTTTTTTTGACTGTCCTATCGATATAGGCTCGTGCCAAAAGAGAAGACATATGGATATAAAACTTTTATTTAAAATAAAGTTATCAGTAATACATTCATAAGCTTTTCGAGCTCCATGGTCGTGGGAGGTCCGCCCCTCCGAGCTCCTTGAGGTAATAAGTTCCAGGCCGGACTACTTTGACTTCGTATGGGCCTTCCCAATTTGGGGCGAGCTTCCCCCGATCCTGAGGTTGCGAGACAGCGGCACATCGAAGCACTGATCTTCTGCTCTAAAGACTTTATTCTTGACCCGAGAATTGTAATAGCGGGCGATTTTCTGCCTGTAGGCTGCCATCCAAACTTGAGCTACCTCCCACTTTTCTTCCAGTAAGTCGAGGTTGGCTTTAAGACCTTACGAATTGTGATGTTCATTGAATGCCATGACTCGTGCCGACGGGAGCTTGAGCTCAATTGGGATAACAGCCTCCATTCCGAAGGCTAGAGCGAAGGGGGTCTCCCCTGTGGGTAGTCTTTGGGTAGTTCGGTATGCCCACAACACATGATAAAGTTCGTCTGCCCAAGTTCCCTTCGCTTTTTCGAGCCTTGTCTTGATCCCTTGCAGCAAAGTTCTGTTGGTCACTTAGCTTCGCCATTCGCCTGAGGATGGGCTACTGATGTGAAGTTGTGGGAGATGTTTAGGTCTTCATAAAATTCGGTGAATCTCGCTCCCGTAAATTGCCGCCCATTATCAGTAATTAGGGTTCTCGACAGCCGAACCTACAAACGATTGATTTCCAGACGAAGTCTTGCACTTTAGCTTCTGTGATTTTCGCCAGCGGTTCGGCTTCAACCCACTTGGTGAAATAGTCAATCGCTACCAGGAGGAACTTCCTCTACCCCGACGCCACAGGAAAGGGTCCAAGGATATCCATCCCCCATTGCGCAAACGGCCATGGGGCACTCAAGGGTGTAAGCTCGGCGGCGGGCTGTCTCTGGATGTTGGCATATCTCTGACATCGATCATACTTTCTGACGTATTCAATTGAGTCACGATGCATTGTCGGCCAGTAATATCCTTGGCGGAGCAGCTTGTGGGATAAGGATCTAGCCTCCAGATGGCTTTCGTAGATTCCTTCATGCACCTCCCACAAGGCATAGTCAGCTTCCGAAGGTCGGAGACATTTTAAAAGGGGCAAAGAGTATGATCTCTTGTACAACTTGTCCTTATAAAGGATGTATCGGGAGGTTTGATTTCTGAGCTTTCGAGCTTCTTTTGCATCATGAGGGAAAACCCCGTCTCTGAGATATGCCACCAGTGGGTCGATCCAACTGGGCTCATGGTCAATTTTTATCACGGGCCGCGATTCTTCCGTACTTGGGCATTTCGAACTTCAAAGAGAACACCCTTGGGCAATTCAGCCAGGGCCAGCGTAGCCAGCTTGGAGAGAAGATCGGCCCTGGTATTTTTCATCCTTGGAATCTGCCAGATGCTGAAGCTACTAAAGGCGGGGACGAGCTCCTTTACCTTTTCGAGATACTTGGCCATGCTGTCCTCCCGCACTTCGTAGTTTCTGCTGACTTGTCCCACTACCAATTGGGAGTCACTGTGAACTTGGAGCCGGTTTCCTCCCAACTCTCTGGCGATCTTCAATCCTGTGATCAGAGCTTCATATTTCGCTCCATTATTTGTTGCGGGGAACTCGAAGCGCAGAGCGTACTCTGTGATGATTCCCTCTGGACTGATCAAGATTAGGCCCGCGCCTGTGCCCGACATGTTGGAAGACCGTCCATGTATAGGGCCCAAAAGCAACCAGGGGGGTCTGCTTCTTCTTCGGGGAGTTCGGTCGGGGTTCCAGGCCGTCAATTTTGCCCTATTCAGGTTCGGTCTCCTCCGGGATAGTGTACTCCGCTATAAAATCTGCCAATATCTGAGCTTTCACTACTGGTCTGGGTCGATAGTTGATGTCGAATTCTGTGAGCTCGATCGTCCATTTCGCCATCCTCCCGGAGGCATCTGCCCGGTGCAGAATCCCTTAATCGGTTGGTCGGTGAGCAATGTTACGGTGTGCCCTTGAAAGTAGGGTCGGAGCCTCTGGGCTGCAACCAACAGGGCGTAAGTTAGTTTCTCTAGTTTAGTATACCTAGTTTCGGCGTCTCTCAACACACGGCTGATGTAGTAGATCGACCGTTGAATTTTTGCCTCTTCCTTGACAAGGACTGCTGCGAGAGCCATAGGGGAGACCGCCAGGTACAAAAATAGCTCCTCTCCAGGCTCGGGCTTCACCAACAATGGAGGCGAGCCGAGATAGCTCCTCAGCTCTTCGAATGCCTGTTGGCACTCAGCGGTCCAACAGAAGTTCTTCGGCCGCTTGAGGGTTTGGAAGAAGGGTAAGCACCATTCGGCCGACCTCGCAATGAAGCGATTCAGGACTGCTACCCTCCCTGTAAGGCGCTAAACCTCTTTTATCGACTTCGGGGTGGCCATCTCCTGGATGGTGCAAATTTTCTCTGGATTAGCTTCAATTCCATGCCCCGATACCATGAAGCCTAGGAACATCCCTGAGGTCACTCTGAAAGCACATTTAGTCGGGTTCAGCTTCATCTTATATTTTCGGAGGGCGCTGAAGGTCTCCTCGAGGTCGGTGACGTGGTTCAGAAAGATTTGCTTTTTATGAGCATGTCGTCCACGTAGACTTTCATGTTGCGGCCGATCTGCTCCTTGAAGATTTTGTTCTCCAGTCGCTGATAGGTCGCACCTGCATTTTTGAGGCCGAAAGGCATGACCCTGTAACAGTAAAGGCCACGGTTAGTAATGAAAGCAGTCTTTTCTTCATCTTCCGGTGCCATCCTGATTTGATTATAGCCAGAGAATGCATCCATAAAGGTGAGAAGCTCATGGCCCGAGGTTGCATCCACCAGTTGATCAATTCTGGGCAGAGGGTAGCTATCCTTTGGGCAGGCTTTATTCAGCTTTTTGGAGTCTATACACATCCTCCACTTGCCGTTTGCCTTTTTGACTAGGACGACATTGGAAATCCAGTCGGGATAATTGACTTCTCTAATGAATCTGGCTTTCAGGAGTTTGTCCACTTCTTCGGCTATCGCTTTCTGCCTCTCCGGTGCATGACCTCAGATTTTTTCTTTCGTTGGCCGATGCTTTGGATCGACGGCCAGATGGTGTTCCATGACTTCTGTGTCAATCCCCGACATGTCTGCTGGAACCCAAGCGAAAACATCCGCATTCTTTCATAGAAAATCAATGAGATGCATCCGCACCTCCTCCCCCAGGTTGGAGCCGATCTTCACCACATGCTCCGCATTCCATCGTTCAAAGGGTTCGAAACCAGATCTTCGATTGGGCCGCCCCTCTCCTCAGCGAGGTCATCGCGGGCGTCCAGCCCATCAACTGGACAGAGATCGGATTGGTCACCTCTTTGCAAGGCTATGTTGTAGCAGTGTCTGGCCAGGGCTTGATCTCCCCTGACTTCTCCGACCCCCTGGTTGGTAGGAATTTTAATTTCAAATGGTAGGTTGACACTACGGCCCAGAGAGCATTGAGGCCAGGTCGGCCGAGGATTGCATTGTAGGCTGACGGCGCCTTCACCACCAGAAAATTCACCAGAGCCCTGGATTGTCTTGGATATCGACCCGCAGCTACAGTCAAAGTTATTACTCCCTCCATTGGGACAGCATCGTCGGTAAACCCTACTAGAGGGGAACTAATCGGCCCCAAATGGCCGTCAAGGATGGACATTCTTGAGAAGGCATCGTAGAACAAAATATCGGCCGAACTTTCATTGTCGACAAGAATACGATGGACATCGTAATTTGCTATATTCAAGGAAACTACAACTATGTCGTTATGAGGAAATTGAACTCCCGAGCATCTTCTTCGGTGAAAGTTATGGATTCCTCAATCTTTTGCCGCTTGGGAGGTCCGGCCAATACGCCGATCGCTCCCCACCGGGATTCTTCCGAGATGGTGTTGGCAAATTCGTAGGAGGTTGATTGTCTGACCGCTCCATGCCGGCGGCCGTTGCCGGAGGAGGGGAGCCTGAGAAACTGGAGGCGAGGCCGGGGCCTGAGATCTGGACACGGAGGCCGTGGATCACCGTGTGGATGCTTTACGGGAGGCATCGGGCGAAGACCTAGTGGGGGAAGGAGGAGAGGCCGTCGAGAAAGATGACCGGAGGCGGTCCCGTTGAGCACTCCTTTAAGAACAAGGTACTGCGAAGACACACCCCTTCCTCTAGCGCCAATCCTGTTGGTGCAAAAATCCACCTGCATCGGAGAAGCTGGAGTCGAGGGAGCCGCGGTCGCCGCCAGGACCTGCAAAGGAAGTCTAAACCGGAGGTAGGGGTGCTCCAGCAAGACCCTCCGATGCTCAAGTCAGTTCTCTGTCTCAACAAGAATGGACTGCTCGAACAAAAAATTTAGTAGAGTTTTTAGGTAGGAAATGAGTGTTTAGAGAATAACGTATCTGGGGTCCCCTTTTTATAGGCGGAGGGTATGATAGATGTTAGCGATGTTTGTAATCATCTGGCAGTGGGCCGTTCGGAGCCAGGAGAGTTTGTTATGGAGGGTAGTGGAGTGGAATCGTGGCCATCACTGTGACCTACCATGTGGAGTCTGTTATGGGGAGTGAAGCAACGTCCGTTGTTGTGACTTGCCAGAGGGTGGAGGAGCCGTGCGGTATCAGTCGCAGGAAGTGGAGCAGAGTCGTGGTCATTACTGTGGCCTGCCAGGGAGTGATGGAGCCATGAGAATCCATCGCAGGAAGTGGAGCAGAGTCGTGGCCGTTACTATGGCCTGCTAGGGGGCCCAGGCCTGTCGGTCGAAGTTCGATCGGAGTCCGATTCTCCGTAGAAGCTCGGATGGGGATCATTTGTCGAGGAATCTCAGCCAAGGCCTGCCTACAATAGAAATTGAAAGGAATTCGACCTCAATAAAAGCTCGACCAAAGGCTTACAGTGGGAATCCGACGCGGACCGCTCGTGGTAGGAATTTGAAGTAGATCGTTTGTAGCAGAAACTCGGAGGGGGTCGCTTGCGGTAGGAGCTCGAAGTCTGGCCCTTGTAGGGTTCGGGGTGAGGTCCACCTGTAATTGGAGTTCAGGATGAAGTCTGGCTCCCGCAGGCGTCTGGATGAAGTCTACCTGCAGTTGAATCGGGGACAAGTCTGGCTCCCGTAGGAGTCCGGATGGAGTCTACCTGCAGTTGAAGTCAGGGATGAAATCTGGCTCCCGTAGGAGTCCAAATGGAGTCTACCTGCAGTTGAAGTCGGGGATGAAATCCGGCTCCTGTAGGAGTCCGGATGGAGTCTACCTGTAGTTGAAATTGGGGACGAAATCCAACTCCCGTAGGAGTCCGATGGAGTCTACCTGCAGTTGAAGTCGGGGATGAAGTCCGGCTCCCGTAGGAGTCTGGATGAAGTCTTCCCGCAGTTGAAGTCAGGGACGAAGTCCGGCTCCCGTAGGAGTTCGGATGAAGTCTTCCCGTAGTTGAAGTCGGGGATGAAGTCTGGCTCCCGTAGGAGTCCGGATGGAGTCTACCTGCAGTTGAAGTCGGGGATGAAGTCCGGCTCCCGTAGGAGTCCGGATGAAGTCTTCCCGCAGTTGAAGTCGGGGATGAAGTCCGGCTCCCGTAGGAGTCCGGATGAAGTCTTCCCGCAGTTGAGTCGGGGATGAAGTCCGACTCCCGTAGGAGTCCAGATGGAGTCTACCTGTAGTTGAAGTCGGGGATGAAATCCGGCTCCCGTAGGAGTCTGGATGGAGTCTACCTGCAGTTGAAGTCGGGGACGAAGTCCGGCTCCCGTAGGAGTCCGGATGAAGTAATCCTATAGTTGAGGTCGGGGACGAAGTTCGGCTCCCGTAGGAGTCCGGGTGAAGTCTACCTGCAGTTGAAGTCGGGGATGAAATCCGGCTCCCGTAGGAGTCCGGATGGAGTCTACCTGCAGTTGATGTTGGGGATGAAGTTCGGCTCCTGTAGGAGTCCGGATGAAGTCTTCCCACAGTTGAAGTCGGGGATGAAGTCTGGCTCCCATAGGAGTTCGGATGAAGTCTTCCCGCAGTTGAAGTCGGGGATGAAGTCCGACTCCCGTAGGAGTCCGGATGGAGTCTACCTGCAGTTGAAGTCGGGGACGAAATCTGGCTCCCGTAGGAGTCCGGATGGCGTCTACCTGTAGTTGAAGTCGGGGATGAAGTCCGGTTCCCATAGGAGTCCGGATGAAGTAATCCTGTCATTGAGGTCGGGGACGAAGTCCGGCTCCCGTAGGAGTCCGGGTGAAGACTAGAAGGTGGTCGACCACTATCGGGGCTTGGGCAAAGTTTGCCCGTCGTGGAGAATCCAGCCTACACTAGTGGCAGTTTATCCGTTGGCAGAACTTGGGAACGTTACGGAGGCTCGGCCGCCGGAGAGGCCCGGAAAGATGCCACCGAAGGCCGGACGCCAGTAGAACCCCGGAGGGTCACTCCTGGCATGAACTTCGGCTGAGGGGGTATTTTATACCCAACAAGTCTCAAGTTTGCAGTGTTAGAATATTGAAATGAGAGTGCAGATAGTTGTTAGAAAATAACTAGCACTGAGCGTAACCAACACAAGAAGTCACATGGATGTCTGCTCACTCGCTAGTGACTTTCTCGATGCTGCAGTAGTGTGACTAGTTCTTTGATCTATGGTGCCATGGCTGCTCACAGTAAGATGGCTAAAATTTGACTACATATAAACATGGCCTCAATGAATCTTTGTAGTGGATGTTGGCGGTAGTTGGTCCACTGTAGGAGCAAGATGTACATCTAGATGGGATCTATTGATCTTAGTAAAAAGGAGTAGTCCTATGTGATTTATGAGACTGAGTTTAGAAGTTCTTATTCAAGACAGTGTGATTGATGGAAAAGAGTTTTCATAGATATCCATAGTATGAATTTGAGTCAAATAAATCTTATATATGACTGATGATGGGATTTGATAAGTTTTCTATGACCTCCATCAAGTCAGAACTCATGGTAGAGGGACTGTATCACATGTTAACTGCACCTAGAGGTTCATTACTTTTTATTCTGCTGAGTTGTCACTACATATTGCTAGATATCAATGATAGAATTGTGAGGCCCACGAGCATCATCTTGATGATTAATGATTCTTAATGGATAGAGTTGGAATGGTTTCAATCTATTGAAAAGAGTTTCGATAATATTGTGATAGGGATCACAATATACCTTACTATTAGATAGAATAGAATTTGTAGGATCACACACAAAAGAGGCTTTTAACTAATCAGATGGTTGAATTGCGATTATGAATCACAGTAGGATCTAATGATCAAATATGATTGATAGTTGATCTAATACAAAAGTTGCAATGTTCCATTCGCTAATGGTTAGTGAATTGTAGGAGGATTTAATTTGCAATTGGATTGCAATAGGGTTCAATATGATTGAGCTATGGGGTTCAAATCAGATTTAATTGAATGAGATTCAATTTAATTTGATTTAGGTTTGATTGGATTAAACCTTATTGGATAACAGGCTTGATTCAATCAAGCCCTATTGGTTATGTGATGAACTTATATCCAAGAGATCAATCCCTAACTTGATGGGGTTTAACCTAACTAATTTTCTAATTAGATTAAGACCTACTTAGATTCCTAATTAGATTAGGACTTGATTAGTTATTTGGGTATAACTAATTCCTAAGTTAGTTAGAATTGGTCCATGATTTAGTTAAGGATTTGACTAAGAATCAAGATTTTCTAGTTTGACTCGAAATCCACATGATCTTGGCCGCCCACCTCATCTCCATGCCACCCTTACATTAGCGCCCAAAACTCCATGCTAAAAAGCCCATGCTGCCTCGTTTTTGGCATGAAGAGTTCACACTAATAAGAAACCCTTCTTACACACCTTAATAGTAGGAATTAGAGGCCGCCCCTGTGTTTAATTGCATGCCTAAAAGATAGTAGTTTGGGCTGCCCCAAACTCTATCCTAACAGCCTCTCCTACATGCTATAAAGTTAGGAGTTTGACTCCTAATCAAAACCCACTTCCATGCTGATAAAAGAGAAATTTTTGGATGTTGAAATAAGTTGATTTCAACGTCAGAAAGCTGATGGTTGGCTGCTATTTTGATACAAAAAATCAGAGCTCTTAGTGTGAAGATAAAAAGAGGAAGAAGGTCTTCCTCATGGGCTAAAAAATAAAAAATTTGTTCCCCCTTCTTGGCATGACAAAAGGTGAGGAAGAAGGTCTTCCTTATAGGCTGAAGAAAGAAAGAAGAGAGTCTTCCTTCTTGTATGCTGATTTTTGGAGAGGAAAGGTTTCTCTTGGAGGCATGAGAAAGGATGAGAGAAAGGGTTCTCCCATGCATGAAAAAAAAAGAAGAAAAGATTCTTCTCTAGATCTCTAGCGTAGAGATCTCCATCCTCCTATTCTTCTTCTCCTCTAAGAGTGTCTTAAGAGAAAAGAAGAATTATCATCAATCATCAAGAGGTGATCTCTGTAAGAGAGCTAGCACCCCAGTGAGATCAAAGGCTTCTGATCAGATCAAGACCTTGTGTGGAAACTCGTAGATGTCAGACACTTGTGCAGCTTTAAAGAGATCTAGAAGACATGCATCCAAGATCATCACTTTGTAGGTGAAGATTGACTCATGATGAAGATCCGAATTTGAAGATGGAAAGATGAAACAAGTACGCGATCTAATCGCATATTTTATTTTTCAGATTAAAAATAAGATTATGTAATTTTTGTTGGAAAATGTGTCCCAAAAAGCCAATCGTCAAGCTGTTGACGGTTGAGCAACCAAGTATTGTAATTGATTTGTTAATAAATAAAATATATTTGGCATTTTCATCGTAAGCTTTCATCTTCTAATGAACTCCGTTGTTATGATGAAGTCCTTAGGACTATTTAAGTTCGATAAAGAGAGGATTTATCGATTAGTCCTTAAAACTGTTCACGACCAAATGATAAGCTGTTAATAAGGATGACAGCTTCTATCGAGCATAGGTCGCTGTAGGCCATATGAGTTGGTTGTCCTCTTAACCAAGGAATGTGGAGACACTGGTATGGCATACAGGTGAGATGTAAGGGTACATCATCATTGAATGTGACCAACTCCAGAGTATTCTGCTGTCGAGAATGTCTCTGATGGGATATAGGTATAAGTGTCCCTTAGACTTGAGATCGCCTCAGTGACTTGCGAGCAACTCATTGTGCTTTGGTACTGGACTAACTAAATTTTTAATTCAGAGACAGAAGGCTTCTGGGCACAGTCAAGTACTTGTGAAGTCAGAGTGTGATCGAGATGGGATTGACCACTCCAAGAGTTGGAGAAGAATGAGTCGCTGTATTTCAATTTAGCAAAACCTTGGCTAGGATAATCCATCAGATGGATTTGATATTTTGAAATACAATGTGGACAACCTGATCAGAGTTGACAGTTGAACTCTGGGGTGTCCTATGATCATTTTGGTCAAGGGGATGAATTATATGAAAACTATATCCGCATGGGTTCTAAGGATGTTGTTCTACACATTCGACCTATCCGATCGTCGGGTACCATTGCTAGATGGTCACTTTGATTGGTACAAAAATTTATTTCTATGCTATCGACTTAAGTTCGAACCTATGAGGTCACACACATTAGAGTTCATGATCCGATCAGATGGTTGATCAATGTTTAAGAATCATTCTAGGGTTAAATGATCAATACGATTGACATTTAACCCAGTGCAAGTGTTGCAGGAGGATCTATTAGCAATTCGATTGCTGATTAGCTTAATTTGATTAAGCCAATGGACTGAGATTAAGTCTAATTAAATATGATTTAATTAGATTTAGTTTGGGCTTGATTGGATCAAGTCCAATTGGTTTATTGGATAAGCCAAGTGCAAGAAAAAACTAGTCCTAGTTCAACTAGGACTTGGGTCAATCTAATTTCTAATTTGATTAGAAAATTAAATCAGATTTAAATCTAATTTAATCTGATTAAATTAGGTTTTTAATTGGGTTAAGACCTATTTTAATTAGATTGATCTAATTTTGGTTTGATTTGGTTTGGGAAATCAAATTAAAACAAGTCATAAGATAGAATCCTAGTAAGACTAGGATTCCACCTTACACCACATAAGCCTTCTCCATGCCCTCTCTCTTATTCAACGCCAATCTCCATTTATTTTGTGTGACAAAAGCCCTCTCCCAGATCTCTCCCACGTTCACAAAAGGTCTCCTCTCTTCTTTCTTACATGGAAGGTGGTTTGGATCAAATCTAAAAGGAATAAGTTTGGATTTCGAATTCTATGAGATAGAGTTTTAGAAATCCAAAACTCTTTTAATTTTGCACCAAATTTATCCAAATTTTTTTTGGAATTTTTATGGCTTTTAGGGTATACATTGTGCACCCTTTTCTGGTGATCTATGCATGAAAATATGAAGGACGTGCTCAAGAGTTGGGCGTCCCTTAACTTGCCATGTTTGGATAAGCCTTGACTAGGTGTTTGACCTAGACAAGGACTCTATCATATCTCTCTATATAAGATGAGTTTCTTCATAAAATTTTAGGAAAAGTCAGAGATTTAAGAGACCTTTATGCCATCCAAAAATTAGAGAGAAATACCTTTGGGTCGTGGAGATATAAAAGATGCAAGTTTGGGTGTCTAGAGAGAAAAACGTGAAGAAGAAGAGGATCTTCTTCTAGGGTTTTTGTTTTCATATCTTTCCTCCCTCCATCTTGAGTTTCCTAAGAGCATCTCAGATCTGAAACTCCTCCTTCTACTTTTCATCTTTGGAAGAGTCTAAATCAAGAAGAAGGAGGCACCTGATCAACCATCAAAGAAGGATCAGCGCAGTACTAGCATACTGTGCTGATTTCCTGAAGCAGGACTTCTGATCGAGATTCGTGGGCTCGTGTGGACGACTCCTAGAGGCCGGATGTATGTGCGGCTTGCAACATCATCCTCAAGCCTAGATCAACAAGGTTAGAACCTCTAACTTGCAAGGTAATAGATCTGATCTATTGTTTAATACATACATTAGATGTAGTATAGAAACATGTTGATATGATCAACATGTAGTTCATGCTATATTTATATATTTTAATTTTTGATTTAATGCTATGTAATAATCATATAATAGAATCTTAGATCTAGGGATTCTTTAGTTTTAGAAAATAAATTTTGATTTATTTTAGTCTTCCACTGTATGATCTTGAAAAAGTTTCAAGATCTAACCCTGAAACCCTTGATCTGGTTCCTACAATTGGTATCAGAGCCAGGTTCTTTATTACATGATTATTTATACATGCTTAGATTATTTCTTAGATTAAATCTAATTTATAATCTGATTATTAAATCTGAAATTAAAATTTTAGATCAATCACAAACTGCAAGGTTGTCCTGCTGTAAGGTTTATCCCTTACAGTGCAAAGGTTGTCCTAGTTTGTGTAGATCTATCTTTAATCATAAATTTGTTAGATATGATCTAGATTAAATTTATGATTTATTAGATTTAAAAGATGTTTAAATCTGAAATAAAATCTTTTTGTTAATAATTTTTGTGCAAAGAAATTATTTAAAGTTGAAATTATTTCAATTACATGAACCTGTTTAGATTAGATCTAAAGTAGTTTCATGTTTATTTCACTTGTATCTTGATTATGAATCAAACATGCAATATGGTTGGTAGAATCATATTGTAAAATTATTTTATAAATATGAAAATTATTTTTTGAAAAGCCGAACCCAACCCTCAGCCCAAAATTTAATTAAGAATTAAGAAGTTGTTTGATTAGGTTCTAGGATTGTGAATTGAAGAACCTAAGACACAAATCATAACACATTGGGTTAATGGGTTAGTGGGAATTAGGTCCATTAATTGGGTTAGACCTATGGTTGATTAAAGATGGACTTAATTAGAGAATTGACTAAATCTAATCAATTGTTGTCTTAGATTAGGTCAAGGATTCTCTAGATCAATTACAATAGTTGTAGTTGGTCAAGTCCATGTCTTTAACGAGAACCAAATGGACTTGATTCTTGGCTAAGCGGTCTAGCACGAACTGTTAGGTTGATCTAATCGAAACTAATTAAATCAGTTGGTGTCTAAGGTAAATCAGACCGATGGTTTTTAATTGGGAGCCCACTTACCTGGCCATTTCTGATGGTGTCTAAGGCAAGCTTTGGCAGACCCTCCCACTGATCGAACTTACCTAGCCTCTTGGTGAAATTATGTTTTGATCGGATCACTTGACTATTCGAGCTGACCCATGTCAGCTAGGTAAATCAGTGTGACTGATTTAGGTGCTCCTAGACCAGCCCTTTTAATGGTCTCCCTTAAGCTAACTTGGTGAAGCCAGTGGGAGGATCATGATAAGCTAGTTCATCTGACCTCATCCTCTAAATTATTTAAATCCTCTAAAATTATTAGGTCCTTAAAATGATAAAATTATGGAGATAACTGAGTCATAGCCTCCCATTAAGGTGTTTGATAATGAGTCCATTAACTCAATAATCATTGCAGACCCAAAGGCCTGGTGCTTGTTGACTAATGAAATTATCACTCATCATATGACGACTTGAAAGTGTCTCTCTAATGGTGGTTAGGTGAGCCAACCAAAGTTGGGCTTAATCATTCATTGGTTAGATACACCAAGTATGATCATGTTAATGGTTGGACCTAATCGGATCCTTACAGTGGAGGCCAAAGCCTACTGATTAGGTTTCTAGGGAAAAATTAAAATTACTAGAAATTGTTTAGAGAAACAATTGGTTATGAACCTACCCTTAGATGTACATGGGTTGACCAACCAAAGTTGGGCTTGTGTGCAGTCTAAGTGGATTCTAGTACCCGCTAAGGAATTAGGGTAATTCCTCGAATTGGAGGTAGAGGCTACCAATTCGAATAAAATAGTGGGAGAAACCTTTTGATTAAAGTCCAAATCTTTAGGTTTAATGAATCAATTACTAATTAGGTTATGGTTCTCTTTTGTGCAGATATGGACACTTTCCTATCGCTCCGATCATTGTTGGACAATGATAAGTTGGTGGGACCCAATTTTGGTAGCTGGTATCGAAAGTTGAAGATAGTCCTGGAGCATGAACGGATCCTATATGTGATAATGGATCCTGCACCTGAGGAGCCAGCTGTCAATGCACGTGGAACAGTCAGAGACACTTACCAGAAGTGGCTCAGTGACAGGACCACGGTGCGCTGTATCATGCTGGCTGCTATGAGCGACGAGTTCAGTCGCAGATTCGAGACGGCTCAGCCAAAGGACATGCTTCAAGTGTTGGAGGATGCCTTTGGCACACCCGATGACGTGGAGAGGCACAAGACTAGTTGTGCCATCTTCAACGCCAAAATGCGGGATGGTGCCTCTGTCACTAATCATGTATTGTACATGATCGAGCTGATGGAACGATTGAGCAAGCTCGGCTTTCTCTTGCATAAGCAGCTTGGGAAAGATGCAATACTAAACTCGCTACCCAAGTCTTATCTCTTATTCCTCACTTATTATAGAATGACAAAGCCTGAAGAGAACTACCACGGGTTACTGGGGTTGCTTCAGAACTTTGAGAAGGATCACCAACTTCACAAGGAGTCGGTGAACTCAGTGGGAGGTTCATCTTCTGGTTCTCGACCCTTTGAGAAAGGGAAGAAGAACAAGAAGAAGAAGTGAAGAAGGTGCAAGTTCAGGCTGGGACATCAGTGCAGAGCCAGACCAAAAAGATCAAGCCTGATAAGAGTCTATTCTACTGGCAAGCACCTTAGATTAGATAGTGTGTCAGATATCTACTTTTGGCACTGTAGGTTAGGTCATATAAACAAGAACAGAATAAACAGGTTGACTCAAGAGGGAATCTTCGAAGTTAGTGATTGTGAATCACTTCCAACCTGTGAGTCCTGTCTTCTTGGTAAAATGACCAAGTCACCTTTTACTAGAAAAGGTGAGAGAACTACTGAGCTCTTGGGCCTAGTACATACTGATGTATGCGGGCCCATGAGCACCAGTGCTAGAGGTTGATATTTCTACTTCATAACTTTCATGGATGACCTATCCCGATATGGATATGTCTATTTGATGAAACATAAGTCGGATTCATTTGAAATGTTCAAACGATTCCGAAGTGAAGTAGAAAAACAAACTGGAAAGAGTATTAAAACTTTTTGATCTGATCGAGGAGGAGAATACCTTTCTAGTGAGTTTCTCACATATCTAAGAGAGAATGGGATTCTCTCCCAATGGACTCCTCCAGGAACACCACAGCATAATGGTGTGTTTGAAAGGAGGAATCAGATTCTGTTAGACATGGTTCGATCCATGATGGGTTTTGCTAGCTTGCCGATATCCTTCTGGGGATATGCACTCGAATCGGCCTGTTATCTATTAAATAGGGTTCCAAGTAAGTCTGTAATTAAGACTCCATATGAGATATGGACGGAACGTAAGCCAGCAATTTCACACCTTAGGGTCTGGGGGTGCCCGCCTATGTCAAATGATTAGTCACAGACAAACTTGGACCTAGGTCTGACAAATGCTCATTCATAGGGTACCCCAAAGAGATAAAAGGATATTTTTTCTACCATACTGATGAACAAAAGGTGTTCGTCAGTCTTAAGGCAATCTTTTTAGAAAAGGAGTTCCTTGGTGAAGGAATCGTTGCCTCTAAGATTAAACTTGATGAAGTCCAACAGGTAGAAGGACCGACACCAATAGCTGAACCTGAGTCTGATATGATTAGCTCATATTCGGAGCCCAATATACCTGCACCATTAATGCGATCTGATAGAGTACCGCATCAACCGAACAGATACTACGGTTTCTTGGTCCGGACAGTGATCCCATTAAACTTGATGAGAATAATGAGGATCCGATCACCTATATGGATGCAATGCAAAGATCTGATTTCGAGAAATAGCTTGAAGCCATGAAATCCGAAATGGAGTCCATGAAGGTCAACGATGTGTGGACATTGGTTGACCCACCTGAAGGGGTTAAATCCATTGGGTGTAAATTGGTCTTCAAAAGGAAGAGGGGTGCAGACGGAAAGGTGGAGACCTATAAAGCCCGTCTGATTGCCAAGGGGTATCGTCAACATTATGGTATTGACTATGACGAGACATTTTCTCCTGTGGCAATGCTCAAATCCATTCGGATAATGCTTGCAATAGCTGTCCGTCTGAATTATGAGATCTGGCAGATGGATGTAAAGACAGCTTTCCTGAATGGAGAGCTGACCGAAGAGGTGTATATGATACAACCTGAGGGGTTTACATCCATAGATGAGTCCAAGGTGTGCAAGCTTCAGAGATCCATTTATGGACTGAAGCAAGCTTCTCGGAGTTGGAAAATGCATTTTGATAAGGTGATCAAAACGTATGGCTTCATTAAGAATGGAGAAGAGTCCTGCATCTATAAATGGGCAAATGGTCCAGTTATGGTATTCCTTGTCTTGTACGTGGATGACATTCTCTTAATCGGGAATGACATCCCCGCACTACAGGGAATAAAATTTGGTTGTCATCACAGTTCTCCATGAAGGACTTGGGTGAAGCATCCTACATCCTAGGGATGAAGATCTATAGGGATAGATCTAAAAGGATGCTTGGGTTATCCCAGTCCATGTACATAGACACTGTGCTGAAGAGATTCAGCATGGAGAATTTCAAGAAGGGCTATCTACCGATAGGCCAAGGAATTTCTCTCTCTAAGAAGGATTGTCCGACAACTCCTGAAGAGAGAGAGCGTATGAGTAGAGTCCCATATGCTTCAGCCGTGGGATCTATCATGTACGCCATGACATGTACAAGACCAGATGTGGCATACTCACTAGGAGTAGTGAGTAGATACCAATCTGATCCTGGAGAAAATCACTGGAAAGTGGTTAAAGCCATCCTTAAGTATTTGAGAAATACTAGGACCAATGGTTGGTTTATGGCGAGTCAGATCTGAAACTTGTGGGGTTCACAGACTCCAGCTTCCAATCTGACCATGATGACAGTAGGAGCATGTCGGGTTATATCTTTACTCTGAATGGTGGAGCCATCTGCTGGAAGAGTTCCAAGCAGCATACTATGGCAGACTCTGTTTGTGAAGCAGAGTACATCGCAGCATCGGATGCTGCGAAGAAAGCTGTGTGGCTGAGGAAATTCATCAACGAGCTCGGAGTAGCACCCTCCCTCGATGGTCCGATTCTGCTCTACTGTGACAGCACTGGTGCCATAGCTCAGGTGAAGGAACCCAAAGCACATCAGCGGACGAAGCACATCTTGCGCCGCTTCCATTTGGTCCGAGAGATCGTGGTCGAGGCGACGTCGACCTTCAGAAGATCGACGGAAAGGAGAAACTAGCCGACCCCTTCACTAATGCCCTGGCGATAAAGGAGTTCGACAACCACAAGTCGAAGATGGGTATTAGATACTATGCTGAGTGGCTTTAGGACAAGTGGGAGTTGTTGAGAAATGTGTCCCAAAAAGCCAATCGTCAAGCTGTTGACGGTTGAGCAACCAAGTATTGTAATTGATTTGTTAATAAATAAAATATATTTGGCATTTTCATCATAAGCTTTCATCTTCTAATGAACTCCGTTGTTATGATGAAGTCCTTAGGACTATTTAAGTTTGATAAAGAGAGGATTTATCGATTAGTCCTTAAAACTGTTCACGATCAAATGATAAGCTGTTAATAAGGACGACAGTTTCTATCGAGCATAGGTCGCTGTAGGCCATATGGGTTGGTTGTCCTCTTAACCAAGGAGTGTGGAGACACTGGTATGGCATACAGGTGAGATGTAAGAGTACATCATCATTGAACATGACCAACTCCAGAGTATTCTGCTGTCGAGAATGTCTCTGATGGGATATAGGTATAAGTGTCCCTTAGACTTAAGATCACCTCAGTGACTTGCAAGCAACTCACTGTGCTTTGGTACTGGACTAACTGAATTTTTAATTCAGGGATGGAAGGCTTCTGGGCACAGTCAAGTACTTGCGAAGTCAGAGTATGATCGAGATGGGATTGACCACTCCAAGAGTTGGAGAAGAATGAGTCGCTGTATTTCAATTTAGCAAAACCTTGGCCAGGGTAATCCATCAAATGGATTTGATATTTTGAAATACAATGTGGACAACCTGATCAGAGTTGACAGTTGAACTCTGAGGTGTCCTATGATCATTTTGGTCAAGGGGATGAATTATATGAAAACTATATCCGCATGGGTTTTAAGGATGTTGTTCTACACATTCGACCTATCCGATCGTCGGGTACCATTGCTAGATGGTCACTTCGATTAGTACAGAATTTATTCTTCTGCTACCGGCTTAGGTTTGGACCTATGAGGTCACACACATTAGAGTTCATGATCCGATCAGATGGTTGATCAATGATTAAGAATCATTCTAGGGTTAAATGATCAATACGATTGACATTTAACCCAGTGCAAGTGTTGCAGGAGGATCTATTAGTAATTCGATTACTGATTGGCTTAATTTGATTAAGCCAATGGGCTGAGATTAAGTCTAATTAAATATAATTTAATTAAATTTTGTTTGGGCTTGATTGGATCAAGTCCAATTGGTTTATTGGATAAGCCAAGTGCAAGGAAAAACTAGTCCTAGTTCAACTAGGACTTGGGTCAATCTAATTTCTAATTTGATTAAAAAATTAAATCAGATTTAAATCTAATTTAATCTGATTAAATTAGATTTTAATTGGTTAAGACCTATTTTAATTAGATTGATCTAATTTTGGTTTGATTTGGTTTGGGAAATCAAATTAAAACAAGTCATAAGATAGAATCCTAGTAAGACTAGGATTCCACCTTGCGCCACATAAGCCTTCTCCACGCCCTCTCTCTTATTCAATGCCAATCTCCACTTATTTTGTGTGACAAAAGCCCTCTCCCAGATCTCTCCCACGTTCACAAAAGGTCTCCTCTCTTCTTTCTTACATGGAAGGTGGTTTGGATCAAATCTAAAAGGAATAAGTTTGGATTTCGAATTCTATGAGATAGAGTTTTAGAAATCCAAAACTCTTTCAATTTTGCACCAAATTTATCCAAATTTTTTTTGGAATTTTCATGGATTTTAGGGTATATATTGTACACCCTTTTCTGATGATCTATGCATGAATATATGAAAGAGGTGCTCAAAGTTGGGCGTCCCTTAACTTGCCATGTTTGGATAAGCCTTGACTAGGTGTTTGACCTAGACAAGGACTCTATCATATCTCTCTATATAAGAAGAGTTTCTTTGTGAAATTTTATAAAAAGTAGAGATTTGAGAGACCTTTGTGCCATCCAAAAATAGAGAAAATACCATTGGGTCATGGAGATATAAAAGATGCAAGTTTGGGTGTCTAGAGAGAAAAACGTGAAGAAGAAGAGGGTCTTCTTCTAGGGTTTTTGTTTTCATATCTTTCCTCCCTCCATCTTGAGTTTTCTGAGAGCATCTCAGATCTGAAACTCCTCCTTCTGCTTTCCATCTTTGGAAAGTCAAATCAAGAAGAAGGAGGCACCTGATCAACCATCAAAGAAGGATCAGCGCAGTACTAGCATACTGTGCTGATTTCCTGAAGCAGGACTTCTGATCGAGATTCGTGGGCTCGTGTGGACGACTCCTAGAGGCGGATGCATGTGCGGCTTGCAACATCATCCTCAAGCCAGATCAACAAGGTTAGAATGTCTAACTTGCAAGGTAATAGATCTGATCTATTGTTTAATACATACATTAGATGTAGTATAGAAACATGTTGATATGATCAACATGTAGTTCATGCTATATTTATATATTTTAATTTTTGATTTATGCTATGTAATAATCATGTAATAGAATCTTAGATCTAGGATTCTCTAATTTTAGAAAATAAATTTTGATTTATTTTAGTCTTCCGCTGTATGATCTTGAAAAAGTTTCAAGATCTAACCCTGAAACCCTAGATCTGGTTCCTACAATTTTTTTGTATATGAATTAGATCTTTAGGTGTCCACATATGATGTATGCATGTTTATGATTAAAAGTATTTTAATCAAATATTTTACTGTATTTTGATTTTGATAAATTTTGAAATCCACATGCACGAGTACCTTAATGTTAGATGTTTGTCCTAGAAGCCAATATGGCTGACATATTATAATTAATCTAGGATATAATTTTATACTTAATATATTGATTTGATCAATAAAAGGATAAGTTTATTTTTATTCAAGTGTGATGTGTCCTTGAATCGTCTATGGAATTAATTTTCGATACATATTCTCAAGATGTTGAGAATTAAAGACATATATTTAATTCCTAAATTCTCACGATCATAGGATTATCATGAGGATAGTGATCGATCCAGATAGATCGGTGCACAGATCATTTTCTTCAGGATAGATGAGTCTCTAGTCTACAGTATAGAGATATTGAGCGATGAGTGCGGATAGTTGTTAGAGAACAACTAGTACTGAGCATGACCATACGTGAGATCACTTGGTTTTTTATTCAATCATCAGTGATTATCTCGATGCTGTAGTTGTGTGACTGTTTTTTGATCTGAGATGGTACTACTGCTCATAGTGAGGCTGCTGGAGTTTGATTGATACATAAACATAGACCTCAATGAGCCCTTGTAGTGGATGTTGGCGATAGTTGGTTCACTATAGGAGTAGGGTGAGCATCAAGATGGGATCTATTGATCTTGATAGAGAGGAGTAGTCCTATAAAATTTGAGAGATTAAATTTGAGAGTTTGTAGCCACAGCAGTATGATTGATGAAAAAGATTTTCATAGAAGTCACAATTAGACTTGAGTTGATTAAATCTATCATATGACTGATGTTGAGGTTTGACGATTTATCCATGACCTGCCATCTAGTCGGGACTCATGATAGAGGGACTGAATCACATGTTAACTAATCTAGAAGTTTATTTCAGTTCTACTGGTTTGCACTATATATTGCTAGTGTCACTGATGGATTATGAGAGCTCACTAGGGTTGTTCTGGATCGACAATCTTTGATGAGTTAAAGTAGAATTGTTCCGACCCATTGAAAAGAGTTTCAATGATACTTTGATAGAGATCATTGTATATCTCACTACAGATAGAATTAACCTATGGGGTCACGCAATAAAGAGATTAGGCTTGAAATAAGCAATTGAATTTATGAAGTATCAATTGGGTTTAGAGAAACCCGATTGGGTTCAAGGTAACCATGCTAGCACATAGTTGAATCTAATTTTTTCTTTATGTTCAAATTTTTTATTTGATAAGATAATTTAAAATTAATTATTTTCTAATAATCTACATGAATTAGATTCATTGGACTTCAATTATTGGGTGTCTAAAGTTTTGGATCATATGAATTAAGGGTGCAAGTCCTTAATTAATATTCCTTGATAGTTATTATAGGGTGCCACTTGATTTGATCAAGTTGAGCGTATTCCATGATTAGAAGGCTTATGGATCCATATGGGGCATCTCTTAGGTATATTTTGGGGTGTGTTTATGTGGGTGCAAGGGCTCCAAGAGTTGGCACCTAATAGGTTTCTTAAGGAAACTCAAATAACTTAAGTTATTAGAAAACCTAATGCAAGTAGGGCTTGAATTATGTGATTGAATAGATTTAATCCTTTTTCCAATTTAAAGAGACCTCTCCTAAAGTCCCTAGGTATCCCAACCAGTAGCCCATGCCTACCAAAGAGAGCCCCCATGCCCTCTCTTCTCCTCCCTTTCTCTTCTCCCCTTGGACGTCCACACATCCTTGTTCTTGGGCATCCCACTTCTTCTCCACGCCCAAGGCTGTTGGGCATCCACTTTGATGCTAGTTCTTGATGCTTGGTAGTAGTACAAGCAAGGGTAGAAAGGTAAGAGAAAATGAGAAGAAGAAGATCAAGGAAAGAGATCAAGAGTTGATCGCAATCCAGACTTCGTTCAGATTCAGTAGGCTAAATTTTCTTAGAGAAAAAAATTCAACTTGAAGAGGGCTGTTCCAAACTAATCCTGAGTGATATCCATAGAGGCTAGATATTTGTACGGCTAGAAGAAAACTTCTTCTCTTTCAGATCTAGATTTGAAGAAGGACATTGTGAAACAGGTATGTGATTCGATCACATGTTTAATTTTAGCATTTATCAATTTCAACATATGAACTAGATCCTTATCATTTGTATTTTTTATACATACATCATGTAGATTAAAAGATACTTTAATCTTCTCTTCCACTGTGGTATTTTAAAAAAAAATTTGAAACACATATGCATGCCCCAACACACGAATTCCACAGTGGTATCAGAGCGACGGGTTTCATATGCATGAAATTGTCATACATATTTTGAAAGAAGTTTCAAAATCTGATTTTTTCTTGATACATGAGTTGTATAGATAAATTTTTTGAATCTAAAATTTAATTTTAGATTTAATTTTATAATATATAGTTTATATGTGAAAGCATGCATAGATCTGAATTTTGATATAGAATGATTTCTGGTTCATATTCACATGATATGTAGATGCATGCATAAATCTAAATTTTATATGACCTGATTTATGATTCATATATGAGATATGTGATTGCATGTTTAGATCAAAAAATTATTTCAATTGATCTGTGATTAGTATATAAGATATATGATATCATGTTGTAGATTTGAATTTTATTTGGATCTTAATTTTACATGTATATATGAGATATATGTTTGTATGTTAATACTAAAAATTATTTTTATAATTCAAAACTTATTTTTATGCAAAGAGTTTAGATCTAAAATTTGATTTTAGAATCTAAAATTTATGTTTGTGTATGAGGATTTTAGTTATGAAAATCAAAAATTAGGTCATGTAATAGATTACATCCAGAGTTTTTGATTTGAATCATATGAGTCTAATTTGATTAAGTAATTGATCAAACCGAATCAAGTGTTGATTAAGATTAGATCAATTAAGTTATATGATCATGCAATTGTTGTTGATCAAATTGATTGAGTCTCATATGTAGAATCGATTAACCTAAAAACCTAATTTGGCTCGATAATTTGAGTCCGATTCGCTTGAGTTAACCTGTTTGGATCAATTGACCTATTATTGTCTAAGGTAAGTAGTTGAGACATGATTATTTAATTGATTCATTTGCTTACCTGATTAATTTATTGATGTCTAAAGAAAGCAACGGGGAGACCCCTATTGTCTTCACTTATCTGGCCAATTTGGAGGATTGGATCTTGAATAAGGTTGCTCAGTGGTTTGGTTTAGTCCATACCAGTTAGATCAATCATATGATGACTCTGATTAGATGAGATCTAAATCTAAAATTTTTTCATTAATATTTAGTCCATAGGTCTTTCACCATTATAGATATGCAGACGTGCTACCGACGTTGATTATTCTCGACTGATCACAGTGGTTCAATTACATCGGGAACACGCAACCACTCTATTAGCAAAGAGTTGCTCTAAGATAAAGATGGGGTTAAGCCCAATAACTGTTAGGTGAGGGATCCAATAATGGCCTTGCACCTGCTTGTGAATAGTGGGTCAGGCTTAACTAAGGAGTGTGGCCAATAACGTTAGGTGAGCCCACATGACTTAGAGACCAAGTCACTGCAACATGCCAGAAGCATCTGGGCAAAGAGTTGCCTACGCATCGGTATGCATGTTATTAATAACTGTTAGGTGAGATGCATGGTATCGGTGGGATATGGCACCCACTAGGAATCCTTTTGTTGTGTCAGGGTTTTTATTTCCTTTCTGAGGAGTGGAGGGATCCGAAAAATTAGTGGGAGTCATTGTTTGCATCTTAAAGTCCCTAGAAGCAAATATAATATTAAGTATAGAAGTCTAACTTGAATCTCTACTCTCAAAGTTAAACCATATCAGCCTTAAACCCTCTAGCCCGCATCCTTGAAACCAATCATTTGACCAGAACTAATTACAAAGACTGGCTCAAAATTTAGGATTGTCCTGACCTCAAAAAAATTAAGTCATGTACTGGACTAAAAACTCATAGTATCACCAAACCATCCTACTACTGAGTAAAGAGCTGCTCATGAAAAGTGGATGAATGAAAACAGTCGGGTCAAGTGCTATGTGCTGGCATCTATGTCAAATGAGTTGTAAAGCTAATATGAGCATATGCCTACTGTCAGGGCTATGATAACTCACCTGCAAGAGTTGTATGGTGAGCAAAGCCATACTGTGTGCTTCGAAGTATCCAAAAGACTCTTCAATTTGAAGATGTGTGAAGGACAGTTTGTCCATGAGCACTGTATGATAGTGATCAAGGACATTGAGGAGCTTGAGGAGCTCGGGCCTAATATGCAAAAAGAATTACAGATGGATTTGATCCTTCAATCTCTTACGAGTTTATATAGTCAATTTATTACAAATTTTATATGAACAAACTCGATTGTACTATACTCGAATTAATCAGCATGTTGGTCACTATGGAAGGAATCTTGAAGAGTTCAAGGGACACTGTTTTCACTATAGAGCAGACTTCTTCCAAGAGAAAGTCTATTAGGAAGAAGAAGACTAAATCCACTAAGAAACAGAAGAAAGAGAACAAGCCAAGGAAGGAAGTTCCTAAGAAGGCTGAGGTAAAGGGAAAGTATTTTCACTGTGATGCTAAAGGCCATTGGAGAAGGAACTGTCCATATACCTTGAGAGTCTAAAGACTAAAAAGGATAATAAACCTTCAGAAGGTATGCTCGTAATTGAATTTAACCTTACGATTTCTTCTACTTTTAGTTGGGTATTAGACTCTACCTCGAGTGCTGATATATATACCTCAATGTAGGGTCTAATAGAAAGTAAGAGGTTGAGAAAAAGTGACATGTTCTTCAGGTCAGCAATGGAGCAAAAATTACTGCAGAGGTTGTTAGCACTTATTCTTTTCAATTACCATCTAATTTTAGATTAGATTTAAAGGACTGTTATTATGTTCCTGCAGTTAGTCAAAATTTGATTTTCATGTCTGTACTAGCACAGGAAGGTTTTCAAATTAGTTTCAATAAAGACTTTTGTTCCATTTATTTATGAAATAAATTGGTTGCATGAGATTTTTTAATTGATAGTCTATATCACTTGCATGTTGATACGAATGTAAATTTGAACAAGCAAATAGTGAGTGTCGTAGGTCAAAAGAGATCCAGAGATAAAATTAATCAGAAGTATTTATGGCATCATAGACTAGACCATATTGGAGAGGACAGGATAAATAAACTAAAAAAGGATGAGATCCTTGGCTCTCTTAATCTGGAGTCATATCCAGCTAGTGAATCTTGTCTTCGAAAAAATATGACCAAGTTACCCTTTGTAGGACATGGAAAAAAAATCACTGAGTTACTTGCCTTGGTACACACCGATGTGTGTGGGCCATTTGATGTGCAGGCTAGAAGTGGTTATAGCTACTTCATTACTTTTATTGATGATTAGTCTAGGTATGGATATGTGTATTGATGAAACACAAGTTTGAAGTCATTGAAAAGTTCAAAGAATTCAGACATGAAGTAGAAAAATAAACTGGTAAATCCATTAAGGTTCTTCGATCTGATCGAGGAGGTGAATACCTTAGTCAAAATTTCTCGAATATCTTAAGGACAACCACATAGTCTCTCAATAGACTCCTTCCGAAATACTTCAACTCAACGGGATATTCGAAAGGAGGAATAGGACCTTATTAGATATGGTTAGGTCCATGATGAGCTTTACTGATCTATCCTTATATCTTTGGAGACATGTCTTATTAACTGCCATTCATCTGTTGAATAGGGTTCTATCAAAGTCCGTTTCTACCACACCATATGAGATATGGTACGATAAGAAGCTGAGTCTATGTTATCTTAAGACTTGAGGATGTTTGGCCTATGTCAAGAGATAGATGGTTGATAAACTAAAGGATAGATCTGTAATCACTCATTTTATAGGGTATCCTAAAGAATCCATGAGATACTACTTCTACTCTCCATAAGACTACAATGTGATTGTGAGTTGGAACGTCATATTTTTAGAAAAATAGTTTTCCAGAATGATGGCAGTGGGAGGTTAGTTAAGCTCGAAGAGAAGATTTTCGAAGAGAAAAGAGCTGTAGATCCTCAGAAACCCATTATTCATGAGCCAATAGTTGACGTTCCTCAACCACCTCGTAGATCTAGCAGGGTCTGCAGACAACGTGGCAGATCTGCTGATAAAGCAATTGAGCCAACTGAAAATGAAAGTCTATCTTGAGAAGATGGGACTTAGATTTGTGGCCATTGGCTTTAGTCCAAGTAGAAGATTGTTAGATGTATATCTTAAAAGCCAATATAGCTGACACATTGTAAATTATCTAGGATACAATTTTATACTTAATACATTGATTTGATCAATAAAAGAGCAAATTTATTTTTCATTCACGTGTGATGTGTCCTTAAATCATCTATGAAATTAATTTTGATACATATTCTCAAAGTGTTGAAAATTAGAGACATGTATTTAATTTCTAAATGCTCCCGATCATAGGATTATCATAAAAATGATAATCGATCCAAATAGATCAGAGCACAGATCACTTCAGATGGGTCTCTAGTCTATAGTATAAAGATACTGGGTGATAAGTGCGGATAGTTATTAGAGAACAACTAGTATTGAGTGTGACCATACGAGAGATCACTTAGATTTCTATTCAATCGTCGGTGATTGTCTCGATGCTATAGTTGTGTGATAGTCTTTGACCTGAGATGGTACTACTACTCGCAGTGAGGCTGTTGGAGTTTGATTGATACATAAACATAGATCTCAATGAGCCCTTGTAGTAGATATTGGTGACAGTTGGTCTACTATAGGAGTAGGATGTGTATCAAGATGGGATCTATCGATCTTGATAGAGTGAGTAGTTCTATGAGATTTGAGAGGCTAAGTCAAGAGTTTGTGGCCACAACAGTGTGATTGATAGAAAAGAGTTTTCATAGAAGTCACAATTAGACTTGAGCTGATCGAATCTATCATATGACTGATGTTAAGGTTTGATAATTTATTCATGACCTGTCATCTAGTCGGGACTCATGATAGAGGGACTGAATCACATGTTAACTATATCTAGAGATTTATTTCAGTTCTACTAGATTGCCATTACATATTGCTAGATGTCACTAATGATTGTGAGAGCTCACTAGGATTGTTCTAGATCGACAATCCTTAATAAGTTAGAGTGGAATTTTTTGATCCATTGAAAAGAGTTTTAATGATACTTTGATAGAGATCATTGTATATCTCACTACGAGATAGAATTGAACCTATGGGTCACACAATAAAGAGATTAGGCCTGAAATAAGCAATTGAGCTTATGAAGTGTCAATTGGATTTAGAAAAATCTGATTGATTCAAGGTAACCTTGCTAGTACATGGTTGGATCCAATTTTTTTTTTATTTTGGATTTTTATTTGATAAGATAATTAAAATTTAATTATCTGCTAATAACCAACATGAATTAGATTCATTGGACTCCAATTATTGGGTGTCTAAGGTTTTAGATCATATGAATTAAGGTGCAAGTCCTTAATTAATATTCCTTGATAGTTATTATGGGGCGCCACTTGATTTGATCAAGTTGGGTATGTCCCATGATTAGAGGACTTATGGATCCATATGGGGCATCCCTTGGGTATACTTTGGGGTATGTTTATATGGGTGCAAGAGCTCCAAGAGTTGACATCTAATAGGTTTCCTAAGAAAACTCAAATAACTTAAGTTATTAGGAAACCCAATGCAAGTATGACTTGTATTATGTGATTGAATATGATTTAATCCTTATGCCTATTTAAAGGGACCTCCTCTAAGATCCCTAGGCATCCCAACCAGCAGCCCATGCCCACCAAAGAGAGCCCCCACGCCCTCTTTTCTCCTCCCTTTCTCTTCTCCCCTTGGATGTCCACACGTCCTTGTTCTTATGCGTCCCACTTCTTCTCCACACCCAAGGCTGTTGGGTGTCCACTTTGGTGCTGGTTCCTGGTGCTTGGTAGTAGCACAAGTAAGGGTAAAAAGGCAAGAGAAAAAGAGAAGAAGAAGATCAAGAAAAGAGATCAAGAGGTGATCGCAATCTAGGCTTCATTCAGATTCAGCAGGCTAAATTTTCTTAGAGAAGAAAATTTAACTTGAAGAGAGCTGTTTCAGACTGATCCTGAGTGGATACCCATAGAGGTCGGATACTTGTGTGGCTAGAAAAAAATCTCTTCTCTTTAGATCTAGATTTGAAGAATAAAATTATGAAATAATAATATGATTCGATCACATGTTTAATTTCAATATATGTCAATTTCAGTATATGAACTAGATCCTTGTGATTTATGTTTTTATGCATGCATCATATAGATTAAAAGGTATTTTAATCTTTTCTTTGACTATTTTTAAAAAAAAAGTTTTGAAATATATATGCATCCCCCAACACATGAATTCCAACACTTAAAAAATCTAGTAGGGGTATCAGAGCCATGGGTTCGTATGTATGAAAATAACATGCATGATTTGAAAAAAAATTTAAAATCTGATTTTTAATCCATACATGAGATGTATATCTATTTGATTTAGATTTGAAAAGAGTTTCAAGATCTGATTTTGATTCATATATATGATATATGAAAGCATGCTTAGGTCTGAAATTAGTTTGTATGATCTGAATTTTGTTTATGTATGTGATATGTGATTGCATTTAGATCTAAAATTATTTTCTTGACTTGAATTTATTCATATATGTAATATATGATTGCATGCATAATTTAAAATTTATTTTGAGATTGAAAACTTACTTTTCATGTAAAGAATTTAGATCTAAAAATTTAGATTTAAGATCTGAAATTTGTGTTTGCACATGAGGGATTGGTCATGGGTAGATCAAATTAGGTCATGCAATTGGATTATATTTAGAATTTTGATTGGATTATATTGGGTCTAAATTAATTTAGTGGTTGATCAAATCAAGTCAAGTGTTGATTAGGATTAGGTCAATAGAGCTTAAGATCATACAATTGTTGTAGATCGAGTCGATTGACACCTATATGTAGAATCAATTAACTTAAGGACCAAATTTAATTTTATGGCTTGAGCCTGATTTGCTTAAGCTAAACTATTTGGACCAATTGACTAATTGGTATCTAAGATAAGTAATTGAGAGGTGGTTACTTAATTAAGACCCTTGATCCTATCAAAGAGGAGCCTTCCACCGATCTCCACTTATCTGACTAATTTGAAAGATTGAATCTTGAATGTGGTTGCTTGACGGTTTGGTTTAGCTCATGCCAATTAGATTAGTCATGTAATGACTGATTAGATGAGATCTGAATTAAATTTCCTTATAAATATTGAGCCTTCGATCTTCCACTATTGTAGATATGCAGGCATACTACTGTATTGATTGTTCATGACTGGTCATAGTGGTTTAGTTATATCGAGAATATGCAACTATTCTATTAGCAAAGAGTTGCTCCAGGGTAAGGATGGGGTTGGACCCAATATTTATCAGGTGAGAGACCCAATAATGGCTTTGCACCTACTTGTGAATTATGGGTTAGGCTTAACTATGGAGTGTAGTCAATATCTATCATATGAGCCCATATGACTTAGAGATCAAGTCACTGCAACATGTTAGAGAAGCATCTGGGTTAGTAGTTATCCATGCATCGGTGTTCGTATTATCAATATTAATCAGGTGAGGTACACGGCATCGGTGGGACTGCAGCACCCATTATAAATTTAGTTGTCGCATTAGATGTTGGAGCACAATCCTGGCTCCTCCCACGGACCTTGGGTGCAGCAGAACCAGCAACGAATAGATTGGAGACTTCTGGACACGATCCAAGGCCCTTGACGAAATCAGCCTGGTTGTTGTCTTCTTCGTCAGCCTTTCGTTATAGATAAAGAACACTTTTGAAACCACCTCTAAAAAATCAAGATTTGGTACCCAACTAGATCAGACCTGGACCGAGGTCCTCCAATTATAGATCTTAAATTGGGACATTCAGATGAGGAAGAAGATAGATGAAGACAGACCTCGTAGATCTATCCTGCTGCAGCCTTTCTTGTAGATCTATTGATGGAGATCTCACCCGCACCTCAAACGACCTCAGATCAACTCCAGATCTGAGAGAAACTTGTACCAACCTCTTCTTAAGAGATTCAGGTCCTGGACCTGGTGTTTGGGTGCCTGCAAGAGGGGGAGAGCAGATCTGGTAGGTGGCTGCAAGGGGGAAGGGGCTGCGCCTCCCCTTCTTCTCTTTCCTTTTATGGACTGGCGGCAAGAAATCCTAGGGTTTCTTGCTCCTAGGGTGTGGAGAATGGCTGGAGAGAGAAGGAGAAGAGAGAGAGATACTTGGGAGAAAGAGTCTTGTATTTTCTTGGCTTAATCAAACCTATACACAGTACATGTATATATAAACATCGGGTCAAGTGACCCAAACCCAAAACTCCCTTGACCAACTCTATGGGAGATTAGGTTAACCCAAGCCCATGTACACCCATGACTCGACCTAATCTCACCTATCCTGGCCCAGACTTGGCCCATAAAGAGTTGGTCCCTTGAGGCCCACATAACCTAGACCTCAAGAACCCGAAAGGCCCACAGCCTTTCAACCTAGGGCCCAACTAGCCCTAGAGCCTCCATGAAGCCCTCATGAATGACAGACCTTGGCCTTAGCCTTGGTCCCCTGGGCCATGGGCACACCACCTGGATCATAACAATCTCCACCTTGGTATCCCAAGGCCTCAACCAGCTCCACTCTGTCCATCAGTCGAATCAGCTCAACACATCTCTGAAAGCTGTCCCGTGGAAGTACCTTCGTAAGTGCATCAGCTGGGTTCTCCTTGGTGTGTATCTTTACCAACTCCACCTCGCCATCCTCCACAAGCTTCCTAATCTGATGATACCGAATGTCGATGTGCTTTGTCCTTGCATGATAGACTGAGTTCTGTGCTAATAGAAGTGCACTCTGACTGTCACAGTGCACTCTAATGGCCTCCTGAGTAAGACCCATCTCCGTCAACAAACCCTTCAGCCAAATTGCCTCCTTAGCTGCTTCTGTCAGCCTGATGTACTCTGCCTCTGTAGTGGATAGGGCTGTATAGGCTGCAGAATCGATCTCCAAGAAATAGGACCTCCATACAGGCTAAAGATGAAGCCTGTCATAGACCTCCGGGTATCCATATCTCCACGGAAGTCTGCATCTACATAACCGCCAATCAGCCCTCGAGCCTCTCTGGACATGTCAGAGTATCCCACTGCACCTCCTTGCTATCCGTAGCAGATGCCAACTCCAACTGTACCTGCCAGGTATCTGAATATCCACTTCAGAGCTCTCTAGTGCTCCCTGCTAGGCTGCGCCATAAACCTGCTAATCTGACTCACTGCATGAGCGATGTCTGGCCTACAACAGACCATCGCATACATCAAGCTCCCAACTCCTGAAGCATAAGGGACCGCCTCCATCTCCTGAGCCTCCACCTCAGTCTGTGGTGCCATGGTCTTTGAGAGTCTGAAGTGATCGGCAAGTGGCAGCTCCGCCGGCTTTGCTCCCTTCATCCTGAACCTCTTAAGATCTTCTGTACATAGCCCCCCTGAGATAGATGCATCACCCTCCTGGCTCGGTCTTTGAAAATCTCCATGCCTAGGATCTTCCTTGCAGGGCCCAAATCCTTCATCTCAAACTCCCAAGATAAGGATGCCTTCAGATCCTGCACAATCTTCCTACTCTTGCATGCTATAAGCATGTCATTCACATACAAGAGTAGGAACACTCTAGAACCATCCTCAAGAGACTGAACATAAACACAGGGATTAAACTCGCACCTGGAAAGTCCAATGCTGCGCACATAGGAGTCGAACCGTTGTACCATTGCCTCGGCGATTGCTTCAGCCCATACAGCGACTTCTGCAACAAACAAACTTTTCCTCTGATCCTGGATCTTTGAAATTGGGTGGCTACTCCATGTAAATCCTCTCCTCCAAATGCCCATGGAGGAATGCCATCTTGACATCCATTTGCTCCTGCTCTAAATCTTGAGCTGCTACAATGCTCAGCAACACTCTGATGGAAGTATGTCTGACGACGGGAGAGAAGACCTCACTGAAGTCGATGCCTTCCTTCTGGGAGTATCCCTTAGCCACTAACTTATCTTGAATCTGATACCTCCCTACTCTGAAGGCCCTTCCTTGCGACTGTAGACCCATTTGCAGCCAATGGGCCTCTTCCCCTAGGCAACTGCACCAATCACCATGTCTGGTTCTGGTGGAGAGACTGCATCTCCTCGGACATCACCTGGACCCACCGCTCTCTATCCTGGCTCTCAATAGCTTCTGATACATATATGGGTCTCCATTCACTATCACCAGGGCATATGACAGTGTCTCCTCGAAGCCATATCGGTCCGGTTGCCTGATGGTCCTCTTGGGCTTGTGTAGGGCAACACCGATATCAGTCCTCGGTCCAGCTCGCTCCTGCTGGACCTCTCCACCTCGATCATCCTTCTGAGTCCTCTCCACCTGTGGAGACACCTTAGGTAGGTGCTCCATCTGAATGTCATGTCCTCCCATAGTACCTGCAAGAGGCAAAATAAAAGAGGTAAGCTGTCCAGTAGCGCCCTGCTGGACCTCCTCCTGCTCCTGCTGCTCTCCATTCCTGCTCGCCTCCATAGGACTGACTCCTCATCAAAAGTCACATCATGACTAATGATGAGCTTCTTTTCCAAGGGATACCAAGCCTGTATCCCTTGACTCCTCGCGGATAGCCTAGAAACACCGCCTTGCATGATCTGGCGTCTAGCTTGCTCCGCTCACCAGCTCCAATGTGCACATAGGCTGTGCATCCAAATATCCGTAGATGGTCCAGTCCAACTGTCCTCCCAGACTACACCTCCTCTGGAAGCCTGCCATCCAACATGGTGTGAGGTGACCGATTGACCAAGTAACCCACTGCATCTACTGTGTCAACCCAGAACTCCTTTGGAAGCCCTGCCTGCAGCCTCATGCATCGTGCCTTTTCCAAGAGTGTTCTATTCATCCTCTCGGCCACCCCATTCTGTTGTGGAGTCCCCTTAACTGAGAAGTGTCTCCTGATCCCACACTCCTCACAGTAATCCTAGAACTCTCTGCTGGTGTACTCCCCACCATTGTCTGACCTCAGACACTTCACGCTCCTCCCCTGCTCCTTCTCCACCTCCGCTCTCCATATCTTGAACTTGATGAAGACCTCAGACTTCTCTCTCATGAAGTAAATCTAGAGTTTCCTTGAGAAGTCATCAATCAGGGTCATGAAGTATCTGGCCCCATTCCTAGCTGAAACTAGGGTTGGTCCCCACACATCCGTATGTACTAACTCCAGACGGGCTGCACTGCGGGCTGTACTAATGGCGAACTGAAATCTCCTTTGCTTTCCCATCTAGCAAGGCTCACAGATCTTCCATGTAGCACCATCCTCCAGATCAGAGATGAGTCCTCTCCTGCTCAACTCCCTCAGCCCTCTGTCACCCATGTGGCCTAGGCGGTAGTGCCACATCCTGTAAGCTCCCTCCTGGTCCTATGCTGCAGCTGCTGCATCAGACTCTCCGATCACCACAGATCCCTCCATGCGATAGAGATTATTGTCCAACCTCCTGCCTCTCATCACTATCATAGCTCCATTGGAGATGTTCAGTACTCCGCTTCTAGCCCTACTGCTGAAGCTGTATCCACTGCGCTCCAAGTAGCCTAGTGACACCAGATTCTTTTCCAGCTCCGGGATGTGCTTTACATTTATCAATGTCCTCACAATCCCATCAAACATCCTCACCCTGACTGTCCCTATCCCAGCCACCTTGCAAGGATGATTGTCACCTAGAGTCACTGATCCCTCATCTATCTTGGTGTACGTCGCAAACCAAGACCTGTGTGGTGTGTAGTGATGTGAGCACGCAGAGTCCAGTGTCCACTCCTCTGTGTAATGCCTGTGACCATCTGATACCACAAGTAGATCATCCTCCACCTGCTGCCTAGCAACTGTACTCACTAATTCTGAGCCACTTCTTTCTCCCTTCTTGCTCTTCCATAGTGGACATTCTCGCTTGAAGTGCCCGAACTCTTTGCACTTGAAGCATTTCACCTCTTTCTTTCCCTTCCTGGACTTGGACCGCCCCCTGGACTTGCTTCTGCCTCTCCTCTCCCCTATTGCCAAACCCTCCTGGGGAGCCCGATCTCTGATCAACTTTTCCCTCGGCTCGTTTGACCTCAGCACCGAGACCATGTCCTCATATTCCAGAGTCTCCTTGCCGTAGAGCAGTGTAGTCACCAAAGAATCATATGATCCTGGCAGCGAACACAAAAGCAATAGGGACTTGTCCTCCTCATCCAGCTTCACCCTGATATTCACCAACTCCGTGCACAACTGGTCGAACCTCTGAATGTGGCCAATCACATCAGATCCCTCCTGCATCCGAAGACTGTACAACCTCTTCTTCAGCATCAGCTTGTTGCACATATTCTTTCCCATATACATGGTGTGCAACTTTGACCAAAGGCCCTTCGGGGTCTTTTCTTCCAGCACCGAATACAACGCCGCATCCGCCAAACATCCTCTGATCACCAAGCATGCTTTCTTCTCCAACGATGCCCATTGTCTATCTGTCATTCCCTCAGGCTTCTCATTCAAAGCCTGATCCAGATCTGCTTGCACCAGAAGATCCTCCACCTGGATTTTCCACATGAAAAAATTCTCCTTGCCATCAAACTTCTCAAACTCGACCTTCATATTGCTGCCCATGACTAGATCCAAACCAAACAAGCAATACAAAAATCAAGAAGTATAGAATATACCTTGATGGTACCTTGCTGAAAATTTTCAGCACTTGAGATCTTCAACTTCTCATGCTTGGAACCGCTTCCTCACCACTGTAGCTCTGATACCAACTGTTGGATCATGATCCCAGATCCTCCCACAGACCTTGGGTGTAGCAAAACCAGCAACGAATAGATCTGGAGACTTTTGGACACGATCCAAGGCCCTTGACAAATCAGTCTGGTTGCTGTCTTCTTCATCAGCCTTTCGTTCCAGATGAAGAACGCCTTTGAAACCACCTCTAAAAAATCCAAGATCTGGTACCCAACCAGATCAGACCTGGACTGAGGTTCTCCAATTTATGATCTCAAATTGGGGTGTTCTAGATAGGGAAAAGATAGATGGAGATAGACCTCGCAGATCTATCCTGCTGCAGTCTTTCTTGTAGATTTGTTGATGGAGATCTCACCCGCACCTCAAACGACTTCAGATCAACTCCAAATCTGAGAAAGACTTATACCAACCTCTTCTCAAGAGATTTAAGTCCTGGACCTAGTGTTTGGGTGCCTGCAAGAGGGGGAGAGTAGATCTGGTAGGCGGCTGCAAGGGGGAAGGGGCTAGCGCCTCCCCTTCTTCTCTTTCCTTTTATGGACTGGCGGCAAGAAACCCTAGGGTTTCTTGCTCCTAGGGTGTGGAGAATGGCTGGAGAGAGAAGGAGAAGAGAGAGAGAGACTTGGGAGAAAGAGTCTTGTATTTTTTTGGCTTAATCAAACCTATACACAGTACATGTATATATAAACATCGGGTCAAGTGACCCAAACCCAAAACTCTCTTGACCAACTCTATGGGAGATTAGGTTAATCCAAGTCCATGTACACCCATGACTCGATCTAATCTCACCTATCCTGAGCCCAGACCTGGCCCATAAAGAGTTGGTCCCTTGAGGCCCACATAACCTAGACCTTAAGAACCCGAAAGGCCCACAGCCTTTCAACCTAGGGCCCAACTAGCCCTAGAACCTCCATGAAGCCCTCATGAATGATGGACCTTGGCCTTAGTCTTGGTCCCCTGGGCCTTGGGCACACCACCTGGATAATAACATTAGAATTTTTGTTTCTCCACTCGAAGAGTGTGAGGGATCTGATAAAATAGTGAGAGTCTATTTGTTTCTTAAAATCCTTAGAATAAATCATAAAACAAGTACAAACATCTAATTAGAATATTTACTCTCTATGGTTTACTATGTCAGCTTCCATCCCTCTAGTTTGAATCATAGATATCAACTATTTAACTGAGATCAATTGTATAGACTGGCTCAGTAATCTAAAAATTATTCTTAATTTTAAAAAATTAAGTCATGTTCTCGATCTGGTTATCCCTATGTTATCAACCAACCTAATCCATAGTCAATGAGCTATACTTGATAAGTGGATGGATAATGACAATAGAGATAGGTGTTGTAAATTGGAGTCTATGCGTGATGAACTCCAATGCGTGCATAAAGATATGTACACTGCCAACGATATACTAATTCATCTACAAAAGCTATGAGATAATTAAAGTCGTGTAGCGCATAAGATGCATGATGGGCAGTCAATTCATAGTCATTGTTTGACAATGATCAAGGACATTAAGGAGCTTGAGAAGCTCGACTGACCATGCACAAGGAATTGCTAGTGGATTTGATAATGCAATCCCTTCCTATTTTGTATGGGCAGTTTATGATAAACTACCGTATGAATAATCCTGATACCACCTTATCTGGATTGGTTAAAATATTGGTAACTAAGGAACTTTGAAAAATTTAGAGGAACATATCTAGAGAGCCTAAAGAAAGAAGGACACGCCTTGAAAAGGCATGTCAGAATTGCTCAAAATTGATCTTAAGATTTTCTCTTCTCTCAATTGAATATTAGACTCTAGTGCCTATTTATGCATTTTAGTATAGGGTCTAAGAGAATGCAAAGGGTTGAGAGAAGGTGAAGTAACCCTTCAAGTTGACAATAGGACAAGAGTTGCACTATATGTTAGATGTATATCCTAGAAACCAATATGGCTGACACATTGTAATCAGTTTAGAATATAATTTTATACTTAATATATTGATTTGATCAATAAAAGGATAAATTTTATTTTTATTCAAGAGTGATGTGTCATTGAATCATCCATAGAATTAATACTTCGATACATATTCTCAAAGTTTTAAAAATTAGAGATATATATAAAATTTTTAAATGCTCCCGATCATAGTATCATAAGGATGGTGATCGATCTGGATAAATCGATGTACAGATCACTTTCTTCAGAGTAAATGAGTCTCTGATCTATAGTGTAGAGATACTGAGCGATGAGTGCGGATAGTTGTTAGATAACAACTAGTACTGAGCATGACCATACATAAGATCACTTGAATTTTTAATCAATTGTCAATAATTGTCTTGATACTGTAGTTGTGTGAATGATTCTTTGACCTATAATGGTATGATTGCTCACAGTGAGACTGCTGAAGTTTGACTGACACATAAGCATGGCCTCATTGAGATCTTGTAGTAGATGTTGGTGATAGTTGATCCATTGTAGGAGTAGGATGCGCATCTAAATAGAATCTATCGACCTTGATAGAGAGAAGTAGTCCTATGAGATTTGAGAGGCTAAGTCCAAGAATCTGCAGTTACAACAGTGTGATGGATGGAAAAGAGTTTCTATGAGGATCACTATTGGATTTGAGCTAATCTAATCTATCATATGACTGATGATGAGGTTTGATAATTTATCCATGACCTACCATCTAATCGAAACTCGCGATAGAGGAACTGAATCACATGAAAACTACATCTTGAGATTTTTTTTGATTCTATTGGATTGTCACTACATACTGCTGGATGTCACTGGTGGATTGTGAGAGCTCACTAGGGTTGCTCAGGATTGATAATCCTTGATGAGTTAGAATGAAATCGATCTGATCGATTGAAAAGAATTTTAATGACACAATAGAGATTATAGTATATCTCACTATCAAATAGACTTGAACCTATGGGATCACATAATAAAGAGATTAGATATGGAATAAGCAATTAGACTTATGAAGTCTCAATTGGGTTTAGAAAAATCTTATTGGGTTCAGGATAATCTTGCTAGCATATGGTTGAACCCAATTTTTTTTTACATTTAAATTTTTTATTTGATAAGATTAATTCAAGTTAGTTATCTACTAATAATTTAAATGAATTAAATTTATTGGGCTCCAATTATTAGGTGCCTAGGGTTTTGGATCATATGAATTAAGGGATCAAACCCTTAATCAATTTTCTTGACTGTTTGTATGGGGTGCCACTTGATTTGATCAAGTTAGATGTGCCCACCTAAAAGAGGGCATGTGGGACTAGCATGAGGCAACCCCTAGGCTCCATGTGGCATGTGAAAAAGTGGGTGCAAAGACTCCAATAGTTAGTAGCTAATGGATCTCCTAAAGGGGGTCAAATATCTAAGGCAATAAGGATTCCTAATGCAAGTAGAACTTGTATTAAGGAACTATTTGATGTTGAATAGGATTCAAACTTTTTGTCTATTTAAAGGAACCTTTTCTAAGGCTCTTAACATGAGAATTTTAGCAGCCCCCATGCCTCCTAAGAGTCCCCACGTCTCTCCCTCTCTTATCCTTTTTGGATCCAATGCCCAAAGGAGTTGGATGTCCTCCATCTCTATACCCAATAGGAGCTTGGGCATCCCTCTTCCTTGCTGGTTTTCAGATCTTGATTGTTTCATAATCAAGGAAAGAATAGTAAGAGAAGAAGAGAAGAAAAAGATCAAGGGAAGAATCAAAGAGTTGATCGTGATCCAGGCTTCGTTCAGATTCGTAGGGTGATTGTTCTTAGAGAAGAAAGATCAATATCAAAGAGGACTATTTCAGACTGATCCTAAGTAGATACTCATAGAAGCCAGACATTTGTGCAGCTTAGAAAGAACCTACTCTCTTTTAAATTCAGATTTGTTGAAAAAAATTATGAAATAGATATATGATTCGATCACATATTTAATTTCAACATAAAATTCAGCGTGTGTTCAATTTCAGCATATGATGTAGATCCATGTATTTTTTATTTTATATGTACATAATTTAGATTAAAAAATATTTTAATCTTTTATTCCACTATATTGTTTAGAAAAAAAAATTTAAAATATACATGCATGCCCCGATATGAAATTTCAACAGTGGTATCAGAGCCACGGATTTTATATGCATGAAATTGACATACATATTTTTGAAAAGAGTTTCAAAATCTAATTTTTCTTAATACATGACGTATATAGATGATTGCTTTGAATTTAAAATTTATTTTAGATTTAATTTTTAGTTCATATATTCGATATGTGAAGGCATGCATAGATCTGAAATTTATTTTGGATAGGATTCTAGTTCATGTATATGTGATATATAGTTGAATGTATAAATTTAAAAATTATTTTGATCTGATTTATATTTCATATATGAGATATATGATTACATATTTAGGTATAAAAGTTAGTTTCAATATATTTCATGATTTGTATATGAGGTATATGATATCATGTAACGATCTGAATTTACATATATATATGAGATATATGCTTGTATGTTAAATCTAAAAATTAGTTTTATGATTTAAAACCTATCTTTCATGCAAAAAAATTAGATCTAAAATTTGATTTTAGAATCTAAAATTTATGTTTGTGCATGAGGATTTTGATTTGAATATAATGGTCTAATTTGATTAAGTAATTGATCAAATCGAGTCAAATATTGATTAGAGTTAGGTCAATTAAGTTTAAGATCATATAATTATTATTGATCAAATCAATTAAATTTTATATGTAAAATTGATTAACCTAAGGACCTAATTTGGTTCGATGGCTTGAGCTTGATTCACTTAAGCTAACCTATTTGGACCAATTGACCTATTGGTATCTAAGGCAAGTAATTGAGAGGTGATTATTTAATTGACTCTGTTTGCTGATCTGATCAATTTATTGATGTCTAAGAAAAACAACGAAGAGACCCCCATCGATCTACACTTACCTAGCTAATTTGAAAGATTGAGTCTTTAATAAAGTTGGTTGGCGGTCTGGTTTAGCCCATGACAAATAGATCGATCATATGATGACTGATTAGATGAGACCTAAATCTAAACCTTTCGATAAATATTAAGTCTAAAAGTCTTCCATCATTGTAGATATGCGGGTGTGGTACTGGTGTTGATTGTCTCAGCTGATCACAGTGGTTCAGTTGCATCGAAAATATGCAACCACTCTATTAGCAAAGAGTTGCTCCAAGATAACGATGGGTTGGGCCTAATAACTTTTATGTGAAGGACCCAATGATGGCTTTGTAGCTACTTATGAATGGTAGAATAGATTTAACTAAGGAGTATGGTCAATAACTGTTAGGTGAGCCTACATAGCTTAGAGACCAAGTCGCTGCAACATACTTAAAGAAGTATCTGGGCAAAGAGTTGTCAATGCATCGGTGTGCATGTTACCAATAACTGTTAGGTGAGCTTCATGAGATCAGTGAAACTGCAACATCCACTAGAAATTCACTTGTAACGTTAGGATTTTTGTTTCTCATCCGGAGAGTGGAGGGATCCAAAAAAATAGTGGGAGTCATTTTTTACTTCTCAAATTTTTTAGAGCAAATATAAATTTAAAATATAAAAATCTAACTTAAATCTAAAAGAATAATATTCTACAAGTCAATGACATATGAGATGCGATCAGATACTTTCTATAATTTATCTTTCAGACTCATGTAATTGATATTAATATTTAATAAAATAGGTATTTTCGATTCATTATATGCTGCATCTTTATTTTTAAGATTATAATGAACCCCACAGGTCTGGACCATGATTTTAGGGTTGTGAAGAGATCAAACTAGTGAGACCTAAATCTTTGATAGCCATGATCTAAAATATTTTCAGTCATTGGTTCATTGAGTCAGGGATTAATGAAACCAGTAAGACTGGCATGTCCTATGTATGCTCAGAGATGAGGATGGTTGATCTCACAACCACTTGTGTGGTGACAGTAATATAAAGAAGTGGGTGCTCATTAGAGAATGAGTTAACTGAATAGATCTATGAGAGAATATCTGATAGAGTCTTATTTACATGTCAACTGATAATTCTCTAGTGGGAGTTGTATAAGTGATTCTTTGACCTGAGATCGCCATGGTACCTTGTGTACATGAATCCATATTTTGATTCACTTCCTAACTTGATTCTTTGATCCTTGTATGGGATGTTTTGGATGTAGTGAAGTGTGCATAAAGGTTGTGAGTGATCAATAAGGGATAAGTCACTCTTAATAAAGAGAGCGAACATCCTATGTAATCTCATAGATCGATGATTTTGGAAGTCTTTGGCCAAAACAGGATGATAATTAAAAAGAGATTTTTAATATATCATTAACTAAATCATCACCTTCTGATCGAGATACATATAGATGAGCAATTAGGCTTAACATGTTTCTATGCCCACAGCTCATCTGAAATATTGTTTGACTGAAGGATTTAATTATATGATAACTTACTATTGAAGGATATTTTGATAATTTTTTTTACTAAAATTCTAAATCTTTTGGATATGACACATTGCTAAACGTCAATCTTGACTTATGAACTTGTCAGAATTAAAATAATTTAATTCAAGAATTAATTAAGAAGAGTTCTAGTTAATTAAGACTCTTGAGCTAACCTAGTCTGATCGGATTAGGGTTACGTCAAGAGTCTATGTCCACTGCTGACTAAATTTAGAACTCAATGGGTTACACACTTTAGAATTTGATCTTGATCTAACTTAATTAGAATTTAATATAAATTTTAAGGGTTAATTTGATATGCTAGTACATTATATTAACCCAAGTTCCTAAATAGGTTCAGTTCAAAGCATTTGAGCTAAACTAGACCAGTTGTTTTTGACTTAATGGGATTGGATCCAATTTAATTTGGTTCTTATCCAACTTGGAAGTGTTTCAAGTGTTGAAGGAGTCCTCTGTGCCCACCAAGTCTCATGCCAAAAATTTAATGCTACCCCCTCTTAATTTGCGTTGAGATGTAAAGAGTCCTTCTTAAAGAAGACTCTTATCTTATCTGTTCGGTTCTCATCCAGATCTCTTTTTATTTCATGCCAATTTATTATAAAAAAATTATGGGGTGTAGAAGAGGAGTTCTTTTGTGTGAAGGCTCTTCTGCACCAAAATAAGTTATGGTGATTTATTTCATCGTGTGAGATGTTGGAGCGCTAAAAGTTGGCACTCCTTGGTCCTTCCTCACGTCCCCTCTTAGCCTATATATATGGGATATCTCATATGGGCTAAGGATTGGATTTGGATGAAAATCAAAGCCAATTGGCATGTAAAAGAGAAGAAAAATTTTGAAAAAAATTAAAAAAAAAGAGAATGAAAAATTGAAAGGAAAATTTTGTAAGAAGGGTGGTGAGAGAATTAGCAAGTGTTGCTAGTTAGCCCTAGGGTTTGATTTTTTTATGTGTTGAAGCCCAAAATTAAATCCTAGATTGTGAGACTTCTGAAGAGTGTTCTCTTAATGTGATTTTGGTGGTAAAATTGAAGATGATTGGGTTTTGATGTGATGGTACTTTGAGTTCAAAGCAAGCAGTGTTCTTGTGAAGAAAAGGCTACGGTGGTGCATGATTAAGAAGTAACTTGGCCAACTTTCATGTGGATCACCATTGGAGGGCTTCTACTTTGGAGTCTCGTAGAGATCATCATCATCATCATATCTACAAGGTGATTCTAGGATTTGGGTTTTGGTTCGATGGTTTTAATTGTTAAAGCTATTGATATGTTTGTTTTAAAAATTTTAAAATTTGATTTTCACTGTGTAATCAGAATCCAACAGTGGTACTAGAGCCATCCTTGTTAGATTCTATCAAACAAGTGCAAAGTTGTAATATAGAATTATTCTAGTTTATATATTGCCAAAAATGTTGCATTGATTTCTAGCATTGATTTTAAAATCAAAAATTATTTTTGACTTTGTTGAACCATAGATTTTAATTTTAATTATTAAAATTATAAATTTATGATAATATGAAAATTATAATTTCATGGTAGCTTGATGCTTGAATCAAATTTTTGATTAAGGGTGTTATGCATGCCTAATTTGATTAGGGTTTGCTTTCTGTTTGGCTAAGCTTGATATTTGTTTAGTCATTTTGGGCACCCTTATGTGATTTTTGGTATGTCAATATAATTGTTATTATGACTTGTAAAGGCATGCCGAATTGCATAATATGTATAGTATATTTTATATAATTATAGTTAGGATGTGCCAAGACCAGTTCAAAGATCCTCTATAAAATTATATTAAGTTATAATGTCGGGATTCACTTAGAAATCAAATATCGAATTCATTTGATCATTTGGTGTCTAGATAAGTGTTTAAGGTGGTTTTCTAATTATATCCGTATGCTAGTCTAGCTAATTTTGTTGGTGTCTAAGAAAAGCTATGGGGAGCCTCCCACCTACTGACCTGGTCAATTTGGTTTTATTGAGTTTCATACTTAAATTGATTAGTATGTAGACACTACAAGAGCCTTTCTTCAAGCTTGGTCAATAAAGTATGTCAAGATCTTAGAGAGCTTGTTATGTTATCCACAAAGATTACTATAAAAATTGATATGATATTGACTAAGTGCATATTGATGCTTATGGCATATTTGAATAGTATTGCTTTGTTGTGCTATCCACAAAGGCATCATTGTTTAAGAATGGCCATATGGGATTGAAGGGTTAACTTAACTAGAGCACTATAGTTTGTTGTGCTATCCACAAGACTATAAGTGATCTAGAGGCAAAAGAGAAAAATATTGAGAATTATATGAGGTATAATTAGTAAAGAGTTATCTACTCTTGAACTCATGAATGCTTGTTGTGCTATCCACAAGGTGTTTATGAGGAATATGGATCTCAACCCCACTAAGAAACATAAGGATGTTTCTCATTTTTTTATACTTGAGGGCTATAAAATTTATTAAAATAGTGAGAGACACAATTAGACAAAAATCTTAATCTAGTTGTACATATCATCATGAGTTGTCCGCTTATATTATATTCTTGTTATTGTAGATTAACTGCACATAAGGCATCCTCACTATCACTAAGAGGCATACTAGATGCTAACAAATTGATTGGACCAAATTACATGAATTGGTTAAGAAATCTGAGAATTATTCTCACTCAAGAGAAAGTTTTCTACATACTAGATACACCTGCACTCGATACGATCGAGAAAGATGCATCTGAGGAGGAAAGGGCCACATATAAGATGTGGAAGGATGACAGTATGACTGTCAAATGCATCATGCTTGCCTCGATGACCAATGAGCTTTAGAGGCAGTATGAGGACATGGATGTTCCTTCTATACTCCTTAATCTTAAGGAGTTATATAGAGAACAAAGTCGAACTGCTAGATATAAGATATCTAAACAGTTGTTTCATGCCCGCATGACTGAAGGCATGTCTATGTAAATTCATGTCCTAAAGATGATTGATTTGATCACTCATCTGGGATAATTGGGTTTCGTTATGGATGGTGAACTTAGTCAGGATTTGATCCTGTAGTCTCTCCCGACTCCTTCTCTTAGTTTGTCATAAACTATTATATGAACAAACTGAATATCAGCCTACCTGAACTGTTGAATATGCTGAAAATAGCAGAGAGTCATTTCAAAGATGAAAAAGCTCCAATTCTTTTTATTGATAAGATCAACAAGGAGAAAGGCAAGAACAGTTCTAAGAAAAATTGAACTCTAAGACTAGCATCTTCAAAAAGAAGGTGAAGAAGGTCTCCACCAAAGGTACTTGCTATCACTGTGGCAAGGAGGGACACTGGAAGAGGAATTGCAAGGAACACCTTGCAACTATGAAATAGACAAATATTGCTAAAGATTTGTATATGATACAAACTAACTTATCATTAAGTATTTCAATTTTAGATTCTTGGATATTGGATACCGCCTATGGCTCGCACCTTCGCAAATTATTGCAGGATCTACAGAAAATAAAGAGTCTGAATAAAGGTGACTTTGAGCTGTTCAATGCTAGTAGAGAGTCCATTCAGGCCAAAGCCATGGGAATCAAGATTTTGAAATTGCCTTCGGATAAAATTTTAGAACTGAAGACCTGTTATTATATTCCTAATGTTGTTAGAAATATTATTTCTGTATCCTTGTTATTAGAACAAGATTTTGAAATAAAAGTAAAGAACAATGGTTGTTCTATATATTTTTTTAATAAATTTTATAAAAATACTTATATTGATAATGATCTTCTATTCCTATCACTTAATGATAATATACTTCATGTTGATAATATGAAGAAAAAAAGAGAGAGAATGTGAATGTCACATACCTCTGGCACTGCCGACTTGGTCATATAAATGAGTCAAGAATTAACAAGTTATACAAAGATAAATTCTTTGATCCTTATGATTTTGAATCATATGAAACTTGTGAATCTTGTCTAATGGATAAAATGATCAAGACTCTATTTACTAGATATGGAGAAAGAGCGAGTGACATTTTGGATCTTGTACATACTGATGTTTGTAGTCCAATATCGACTCAAGCCAGAGGTGGATACTTTTACTTCATCATATTTACTCATGATATGTCTAGGTTTGGATATGTGTATTTAATGAAATACAAATATGAAGTCTTTGACAAATTTAAAGAGTATCAAAGAATGGTTGAGAAATAAACTGGTAAAAATATTAAAGCTCTTCGATCTGATCGAGGAAGAGAATATTTGACTAGTGATTTCTTCGAATATTTAAAATAAAATAGAATACTCTCTCAGTGGACACCTCCTTACACTCCACAATTAAATAGAATTATAGAAAAGAGGAATTGTACCTTATTAGATATGGTGCAGTCATGATGTGTTTTATGGATCTTTCGATCTCTTAGGGGATATGCTCTCAAGGCCGCAGTATATGTTTTGAATAAAGTGCCATCCAAATCTTTCTCTAGCACTCTATATGAGATATAAAAAAGAAAAAAGTCCAATCTTAAATATCTTAAGATTGGGGATTGCCTGGCTTATGTGAAAAATATTGATGGATATAAGCTGAGTGCTAGATCAGAAAAATGCAGGTTTGTGGATTATCTTAAGGAGAGTATAGGATACTACTTCTACCACCTTACTCAACAAAAGGTGTTTGTTAGTAGGCACGTCATTTTTTTGAAAAAAGAGTTTATCCAAGAAGAGGGCAGTAGGAGGTCTGTTGAACTTGAGAAAGTTCAAAATCTACAACCTATCCAGGATTCACAAGTTGATTCTCAACCAGATGTGCCCATTGTTGAAACATAGCTACTACACACACTTTTTGTTCGAAGGTCAAGTAGAGTACGTAATGTACCACTCAGATATAGATTTATCATTAAGAATGACAACACATCCCACATCATTAAGAATAATGATCCCACTATCTATACGAAAGCTATCATGAGTAGTGACTCTAACAAATGGCTCAATACCATGAAATCTAAAATAGACTCTATGTATACCAACTAAGTTTGGATTTTGATTGATTCACCTGAGGATGTGACCCCAATAGGCTACAAATGGATCTTCAAGAGGAAGATTGGAGTAGATAGCCAAGTAGTGACCTATAAGGCCAGGCTGGTGGCAAAAGATTCCAGACAAAAATAAGATATTGATTATGAAGAAACTTTTTTATCGATAGCTATTGTTGGGTTCTGGCCATGCAGTGAAAAGTAATTTTTAAAAATTTTAAAAATAAATAAATCAATAGCTTTATCAAATAAAACTATCGAGCCAAAATTCAAACCCTAGAATCACCTTGTCGATATTGATAAAACAAAAACAAGCATGCAAAAGAGTTAGAATTTTTACTTTCACCAAAAAGAAAGAAGTGGCACATTGATATTCTCCATAGGACTCCAAAGTAGAAGTCCTCCAATGGTGATCCACATGAAAGTTGGCCAAGGTCCTTTCTAACTAGTGCGCCACCGCAGCTTTGTCTTCTCAAGAACACTATCGGCTTCGAACCCATGGTACGATCATGTCAAAGCTTAGTTGCTTCTAAACTTACCACTAAAACAACATCAAGAAGACAATCTTAGATGTCCCACAATCTAGGATTTGATTTTTGGCTCCAACACATGGAAAAATCAAACCCTAGGACACACTAGCAACTCTTACTAAATTTTTCACTACCCTTCTTACAACTTTTGCCACTCAATTTTCTCTTACCTTTTTCTTAGATTTTTTCTAATTTTCTTTTTTATGATTTTTACATCCCTAATCTCTGGTTTTAATCTAAAATCACAGTAGGTAGCCATGTGGGACATCCCATATATATAGGGGACCAAAGGACGTGTCATGGGATGAAGGGACGCCAACCTTTTGTTGGGAATAGTGTCCCAAAGTCAATCATCAGCCTGTTGATGGTTGTGCTCATTTTTGTATATGTACATGAATTATGAATTAATAAAAATTATTTTGATATTTTTCATCACAAAATGTTTCATCTTCTAATAAACTCCTATGTTGTGGTGAAGTCCTTAGGACTATTTAGACTCGACAAAGGAGGATTTATCGTTTAGTCCTTAAATCTGTTCGCGACCAAATGAAATATTGTTACTAAGGATGATAATGTTTATCAAGCATAGGTCATTGTGTGCTATATAGGTTGGTTGTCCTCTTAATCAATGAGTGTGGAGACACTGGTATGGCATACAGGTGAGATATAAGGGTACATCTGCACTGAACGTGACCGACTCTGAAGCTATTTCTGCTGTCAAGATTTGCTCTGATGGAATATGGGTATAAATATCCCTCCGACCTGAGATCGCCATGGTGACTTGCAAGCAACTCACTGCACTTAGGCACTGGACTACCTGAATTTTTAATTCAGTGACGGAAGGCTGCTGGGTGTAGTCAAGTACTTGACTTGTCGGTGCATGTGTCAAGATGGGATTGACCACTCCAGTTTAGGAGCTGTGTACAGTCGTGTTTCAATTTAGCAAAATCTTGGCCAAGGTAGTCCTTATGAGGAGTCACAGGACTGTTTGAGTTGAGCACGATTCGGATGATCTAATCAGGGTTGACAGTTTAACCCTGAGTCATCCTAAACACAGAGGTCAAAAGAATGAATTATACAGTAACCATATTCATATAGATTTTGAGTGTTGCGATTGTAATTTTTTGACCTATCCGATCATCGGATACCATTGCTAGATGGTCACTTCGATTAGTACAGAAATTGGTTCCTGTGCTACCGGCTTAGGTTCGAACCTGCGGGGTCACATACATTAGAGGTTCCTATTTGATCTGATGGCTGATGAAGAGTCTTAATGCTCATGAACTATGAGTCCTACATGTCTAAGACTCTATGATCAAAAATCAAGATTCTCTGATCATGAGTTCCACACATTATTGGTACCGGGGTCGAGAGTACCACTGGTTGGGACTTTTCGATCATGATTACATATCGATGAATTCTGATGCTCGATTATCTATCAGATTTAGACTCAGTATTTATGAGAGATTTAATTAGTGATTTGATCGCTAATTAACTCAATTTGATTGAGTAATTAATTTTTGGATCAAGTCCAATTGAATTGGATTCAGTTGGGTTTGACCCGATTAGGTTAAGAGTTGACCTAATCGTCGAGATGGTTTGGTCCCTGATTTGATCAGGGGTTGGACTTAGTCAATTTTTGATTTGATTAGGATTTTATTGAGCCTAATTAAGCTTAATTTAGTTGGATTTAAATTAGTCTAATTGGACCTAAATTATTTGGTTCAATTAGGTTGGTTTAAATAATGAAACCACCTTGACCCAATCTCCATGCGCCACCTCACTTCCATTGCACCCATTTGAATTCATGAGAAGGAACTTCTCATGAATTATTTTCTCACTCCAAGCCCTCTCCATGCCCCACTTTAATGTGCCATATGAATGGATAAGGATGATTGGTTGGCCATTCAAATTCAAAATAAAATTTGAATTTGAATGGGCAATCAATCTTTGTACCTTATCCCTTTTTTTACGCCCCATTTATTACATGAGAAAAAGTTTCTCATGAAATCACTCCATGCACAATTTAAGCCACGCCTCACACCTTTAGTGGATAAGGGATGAGTTGGTGTCTATTTGAATTCAAAATTTAATTTGAATTCAAATGTGCAATTACTCATCTTTATCTTTTCTTTTGGATAAGACGTTTGACGTGGTTATAAAAGGAGGAGAAGAGTGGGGCATGCAAGAAGAAGATTTTTGGAGAAAAATTCTGAGGCGTGAGAAGTCTTGTGCATGAGAAGGAAGTCCATATCCTTCCAAGAGAAAAAGAAAGAAAAGAAAGAAAAGTGGGTGCAAGGTTTCCGGTGAGTTTCCTAGAGTTTTATCCTGGGGTTCGGGAAGTGAGAAAGTGAGCTACGAGTATCGTGAGCCCACAAAATCTTCGAGAGATCTTCAACATCCTCTCAAACATATCTGTTGATGATCCAGAGTATCCAAAAAATTGACAGACATCGATCGAAAGAGTTCGATCAGTATCGGCCGTCAAAAGGGCTCTACAACGAGCTAGCACTCATGAGGAGTCGATCAGACTGGAAGCTTCATATGGATGATCTGCAGAGGTTAGACACACTGTATGGCTACATTGCAATGATCAGACTCTCCCGATGATGATCAGATTGCGACGATCTACTACCCACACAAAGGTATTGTGTTCTGAACACATTACAGTAAAGTGTTTACTGTTTGAATTTGAAATTCAAATTTAAATACATGCATGCTATATATCATATTTAGATCCTAGTGCAGAGTAAATTTATATTAATTAATTAGATTAATTAATATTTTTCTACTGTAAAATCATAATTTTGAAAAAATTTTAAAATTACCATTTTATCCCTGTACTGAATTTTCTCACACCTTTGGCACTCCATCTTCTCACATGGTGAATAAATTTATTATGTAAAATTTTTGGCACATGAGAGACTTCTCACAGAAGGACTCTCCTTCTTCTATGTGCCATAAAAATCTCACTTAAATTTGGTGACAAATCAAAGGACTTCTAGTTGAGTAATTAAGGCAATGCATATAGTTAAGAGCCTTCATGAAGAAGGACTCTCCAAGTTCACATGCTAATTTGAGGTGGGGTAGCATTTATTTTTGGCATGGCTTTTGATGGGCATAGAGGAGTCCTTCTCCACATGAAATTATTTCAAGTTGGATAAGGATCCAATCTAGATTGACCCAATCCCATTAGGTCAAAGGTAACTGGTTTAGGTTAGCTCAAATACTTTGATCTAAACTAATTTAGGAACTTGGGTTAATACAATCTGCTAGCATATTAAATTAACCTATAGAATTTATATTAAACTCTAATTAAATTAGATTAAGACCAAATCTCAAACTGTGTGACCCACTAGATTCCAAATCTAGCCAATAGTGGATCAAGACTTTCGACGTAACCCTAATCCGATGAGATTAGATCACCCGAAGAGTCCCAATCAACTTGGACTCATCCAAATTAATTTTAAAATTAAATTCTTTTAATTTTGATGAATTCATAAGTCAAAATTAATATCTAAAAATATGTCATGATAACTTAAAAGATTTAAAATTTTGATGAAAAATTACTAAAATATCATTCAGTGGCAAGTTACCATGTAATTCAATCCTTCAGTCAAACAACATCCCAGATGAGCTATGGGCATGAAAATATGTCAAATCTAATTACTTATCATTATATATCTTGATCAGAAGGTAATAATTCAGTTGATGATATATTAATTTTTTTTTTTTAATTATCATCCTGCTTTGGCCAAAGACTTTCGAATCATCAACCTATGAGATCACATAGGATGTTCGCTCCTTTTATTAGGAGTAACTGATCCCTTATTGATCCCTCACAACCTCCATGCACTCTTCACAATATCCAAAACACCCCATACAAGGATCAAAGAATCAAGTTAGGAAGTGGACCAAAATATGGATCCAAGTACACAAAGTACTATGGTGATCTCAGGTCAAATGATCACTTACACAACTCCCACTAGAGAATCATCAGTTGACATATAAATATGACTTTATCTGATATTCTCTCATAGGTCAATTCAGTGAACTCATTCTCTAATGAGCACCTATATCCTTGTATTAGTGTCACCACACAAGTGGTTGTGAGATCAACCACCCTCATTTCTGAGTATTCATAGGACATGCTAGTCTTATCGATATCATTGATCTCCAACTCAATGTACCAATGACTAGAAATATTTTAGGTCATAGCTATCAAAAATTTAGGTCTCACTGACATGATCTCATCAAGACCCTAAAATCATGGCCCAAATCTATGGGGTTCATTAAAATCTTAAAAATAATATGATGCAGCATATAATAAATTAAAAATATTTATTTTATTAATAATATAAATATCAATTACATGAGTTTGAAAGATAAATTATAATAAATACCCTATCATGTCCCATATGCGATTGGTTTGTAGGGCATTATTCTTTCAGCTATGCTTAAGTCTATTCAGATTATGCTTGCTATTGCTATATACCATGACTATGAGATCTGGTAGATGGATGTCAAGACTGCTTTTCTCAATGAAAATCTTGAGAAAGAAGTTTATATAACTCAGCTAGAGAGATTTATCTCTAGTGGGAGAGCAAATCAGGTATGCAAGCTGAATAGATCCATTTATGGATTAAAACAAGCATCGAGGAGTTGGAACATCCATTTTGATAAGACAGTCAAATTATTTGGTTTTATCAAAAATATGGATGAACTTTGTGTGTATAAAAAGACTAGTGGCAGTGCTATTATCTTCTTGATTTTGTATGTGGATGACATACTGCTCATTGAAAATGATATCCTGATGTTGCAATCGATCAAGATATGGCTACCACAAAATTTTTTATGAAAGACTAGGGTGAAGCATCCTATATTCTTAGTATAAAGATCTATAGGGATAGCTCAAAAAAGATGCTTGGCTTGCCCCAGTCTAGATACATAGATCTTGTGTTGAAGAGGTTCAACATAGAGGGAAGTAAAAGAGGGTACTTGCTAATGGGTCATGGCATACAACTCTCTAAAAAGATATCTCCTAAGACTCCTGAAGAGAGAAATAGAATGAGTTCTATTCCTTATACTTTAGCTGTTGGATCAATAATGTATGCTATGTTATATATCAGGCCTGATGTGGCTCATGCCTTGGGCATTGTAAGCAGATTTCGGGTTGATCCCGAGGAAGATCATTGGACAGCTATAAAAAATATACTCAAGTACTTGAGAAGGACTAGAGAGTTTTTCTCATATATGAAAGATCTGATTTAAAACTGAAAGGTTATACTGATTTTAGTTTTCAATCTGATTCAAATGATAGCAAATCCATATCTGGTTATGTGTTCACTTTGTATGGTAGGACAGTAAGTTGGAAGAGTTTCAAATAGCAAACTATTGTTGACTCAGTCATTGAGGCTGAGTACAATGCTATTAGTGAGGCTGCTAAAGAGGCCATCTAGATGAAAAAATTCATCTCAAAATTGGATGTGATTTCAAAGATTGAACAACCAATGCCCCTTTATTGTGATAATACTGGGGCAGTTGCTCAAGCCAAAGAATCGAAGTCTCATCATAAATTCAAGCACATCCTAAGATGGTTCTACCTCATTCGAGAGATAGTCAAAAGATGCAATGTGATTATGGAGCAAGTTAATATCAAAAATAATATAGCAGACTTGTTCACTAAGGCCTTGTTAGTGTAAAAGTTTGACCGCCATCTTGATTGCATGGGCATCAAGTATAGGGGCGATTGGCTTTAGTGCAAGTGAAAGATTGAAAGAATAATGCCCTACAAACCAATCGCATATGAGATGCGATCGGATATTTTTTATAATTTATCTTTTAAACTCATGTAATTGATATTAATATTTAATAAAATAGATTTTTTCGATTCATTATATGCTGCATCTTTGCTTTTAAGATTATAATGAACCCCATAGGCCTGGGCAATGGTTTTAGGGTCGTGATGAGATCACATCAGTGAGACCTAAATCTTTGATAGTCATGACCTAAAATATTCTTAGTCATTATTTCATTGAGTCAAGGATCAATGAAATCGATAAGACTGGCATGTCCTATGTATGCTTAAAGATGAGGGTGGCTGATCTTACAACCACTTATGTGGTGACACTAATACAAGGATGTGGGCACTCATTAAAGAATGAGTTCACTAAATAGACCTGTGAGAGAACATCTGATGGAGTCTTATTTACATGTTAGCTGATGATTCTCTAGTGGGAGTTATGTAAGTGATTCATTGATCTGAGATCGCCATGGTACCTTGTGTACATGAATTCATATTTTGGTTTACTTCCTAACTTGGTTCTCTAATCCTTGTATGGGGTATTCTGAATGTGATGAAGTATGCATGGAGGTTGTGAGTGATTAATAAGAGATCAATCACTCTTAATAAGGAGAGCGAATATCTTATGTGATCTCATAGGTCGGTGATTTTGGAAGGCTTTGGCCAAAGAAGGATGATAATTAGAAAGAAGTTTCTAATATATCATCAACTAAATCATCATCTTCTGATCGAGATACATATAGATATGAAATTAGATTTGATATGTTTCATGCCCACAGCTCATCTGGAATGTTGTTTGATTGAAGGATTGAATTATACGGTAACTTACCACTGAAAGATATTTTGATAATTTTTTATCAAAATTTTAAATTTTTTGAGTAGTCATGATACATTGCTAGACATCAATCTTGACTTATGGATTGGTCAAAACTAAAAGAGTTTAATTCAAAAATTAATTAAAAAGAGTTCTAGTTAATTGAGACTTTTGAACTAACCTAGTCTGATCGGATTAGGATTATGTCAAGAGTCTGTGTCCACTACTGGTTAGATCTGAAATCTAATAGATCACATATTTTGAGATTTAATCTTGGTATGATTTAATTAAAATTTAATATAAATCTTAAATGTTAATTTGATATGCTAGCACATTATATTAACCCAAGTTCCTAAATAGGTTTAGTTAAAAGTGTTTGAGTTAAACTAGACCAGTTGCTTTTGACCTAATGGGATTGGATCCAATTTAATTTGATTTTTATCCAACTTGGAAGTGTTTCAAGTGTGGAAGGAGACCTCTATGCCCACCAGGTCTCACATCAAAAATTTAATGCCGCCCCTTCTTAATTTGCATTGTGATGTGAAGAGTCCTTCTTAAAGAAGACTCTTATCTTATCTCTTTGGTTCTCATCTAGATCTCTATTTATTTCACATCAATTTATTGTAAAAAATTTATGGGTCATAGAAGAGGAGGAGTTCTTTTGTGTGAAGCCTCTTTTAAGCCAAAATAAATCACAGTGATTTATTTCACCGTGTGAGAAGTTGGAGTGCCAAAAGTTGGTGCCCCTTGGTCCTTCCTCACATCCCCTCTTAGCCTACATATATGGCGCATCCCATATGGGCTAGGGACTAGATTTTAAGTGAAAATCAGAGCCAATTGGCATATAAAAGAGAAAAGAAATTTTGAAAAAAATTTAAGAAAAAGAGAAAAAAAAGTGAGAGGGAAAAGTTATAAGAAGGGTGGTAAGAGAATTAGCAAGTGTCGCTAGTTAGCCCTAGAGTTTGATTTTTTTCATATGTTGGAGCTCAAAATCAAATCCTAGGTTGTGAGACTTCTGAAGAGTATTTTTTTGGTGTGATTCTGATGGCAAAATTGAAGGTGACTAGACTTTGATGTGATCGTACTTCGAGTTCGAAGCCGGTAGTATTCTTGTGAGGAAAAGATTACGGTGGCGCACTGATTAGGAAGAACCTTGACCAACTTTCATGTGGATCATCATTGGAGGACTTCTACTTTGGAGTCTCATGGAGATCACCATCATACCATACTGCTCATTGGTGGAAGTATAAATTTTTATCTCTTTGCATTCTTATTTCTGTTTTGTTCGACATCTACAAGGTGATTCTTGAATTTGGATTTTGGTTAGATGGTTTTAATTGTTAAAGCTATTGATATGTTTATTATAAAAATTTTAAAATTCAATTTTTACTGTGTGATCGAAATCCAACAGAATCTCTACTCTCGTAGTTAAACTATGTCAGCTTCAAACCCTCTAGCCTGCATCCTTGAATCCAATCATTTGATCATAACCAATTATAAAGACTAGCTTAGAAACCTTAAGATTGTCCTGACTTCTAAAAAATTAGGTCATGTACTCAACCAGAAACCCCTAGTGTTACCAAACCATCCTACTATTGAGCAAAGAATAGCATATGAAAAGTAGACGGATGAAGACAGTCGGGTCAAGTGCTATATGGTGGCTTCCATATCAAACGAGTTGCAGAACTAGCATGAGTATATGCTCACTGTCAGGGCAATGATCACTCACCTGCAAGAGTTGTATGGTGAGTAGAACCGCATAGCATACTTCAAAGTGTCCATAAGACTCTTCAATCTGAAGATGCACGAAGGACGGTCAGTTCATGAGCATTGTATGACAATAATCAAAGATATTGAAGAGCTTGGGAAGCTCAGGCTTGATATGCAAAAGAAATTATAGATGAATTTGATCCTTCAATCTCTTACAAGTTTATATAGTCAATTTATTATAAATTTTTGTATAAATAAACTTGATTGCATCATATCCGTATTGGTCAACATGTTGGTCACTATTGAGAAAATCTTGAAGAGTTCAAGGGGCACTATTCTCACTGTGGGGCGGACTTCTTCATCCAAAAGAAAGTCTGATTGGAGCAAGAAGAGTAAATCCATGAAGAAGTAGAAGAAAGAGAGCAAGCCAAAGAAGGACATTCTGAAGAAGGCAAAATAAAAGGAAAGTATTTCCACTATGATGCTGAAGGCCACTAGAGAAGGAACTGTTTGCTTTACTTGGAGAGCCTAAAAACTAAAAAAGATGATAAATCTTCAGAAGATATGCTCGTAATTGAATCTAACCTTACGATTTCTTCTACTTCGATTTGGGTATTGGACTCTAGTTTGAGTGCCCATATATGTACTTCAATGCAGGGTCTAATAGAAAGTAGGAGGTTGATGGAAGGTGACATAATTCTTCAGATCGACAATAGAGCAAAAGTTACTGCAAAAGTCATTGGCATTTATCCTCTTCGATTACTGTTAGAATTTAGATTAGATTTGAAAGACTGTTATTTTATTCCTATAGCTAGTCGAAATTTGATTTTCATATCTATGCTGGCACATAATGATTTTGATTTTAATTTTAATAAAATTTTTTATTCTATTTATTTATGAAATAAATTAGTTGCATATGATCTTTTAATTGATAGTTTTTATCATTTGCATACTGATGTGAATGTGAATCTAAATGAGCAAGTAGTGAGTATCGTAGGTCAAAAGAGATCCAAAGATGAAATTAATCAAAAGATTTATGACATCATAGATTAGGTTATATTGGAGAAGATAGGATAAATAAATTAAAAAATGATAGGATCCTTAGCTCTTTTGATTCAGAGTCGTATCCAGTTTGTAAATCTTGCTTTTAAGAAAAAATGGCCAAGTTATCATTTGTAAGACATGAAAAAAGAGCCATCGAGTTACTTTCCCTGGTACACACCGATGTGTGTGGGCCATTTGATGTGCAGATCAGGGATGGTTACAGCTACTTCATCATCTTTATCGATGATCTGTCATGGTACGGATATGTATATCTGATGAAACACAAGTCTGAAGTCTTTAAAAAGTTTAAAAAATACGAAGTAGAAAAATAAATCGACAAATCCATTAAGGCTCTTCAATCTAATCAAGGAGGTAAATATCTTAGTCAGAAATGTTTGAGATATTTTAAGGACAACGACATAGACTCTCAATGGACTCCTTCTGAAACACCTCAGCTCAATGGGATATCCGAAAGGAGGAATAGGATCCTATTGGATATGGTCAGATTCGTGATGAGCTTCACTGATTTATCCTTATATCTTTGAGGACATAACTTGTTAACTGTAATTCACTTATTGAAGATGGATGGCTGATAAATTAGAGGATAGATCTAGAATAGCTCATTTTATAGGATATCCAAAAGAATCAATGGGATACTACTTCTACTTTCCACAAGATTATAATGTGATTGTGAGTCGAAACGTCATATTTTTAGAAAAATAGTTTATCTAGGATGGTGGTAGTGGGAGATTAGTTGAGCTTGAAGAGAAGGTCTTCGAAGAATAAAGAGCTATGGATTCTCAAGAACCTATTATTCATGAGCCAGTAGTTGATGTTCCTCTACCACCTGATAGATCTAGCAGGATCTCCTGACCTCTTGAAAAATACATGAGTATGCTTATGGAGGAAGTAAAGAAAATATTCGTTAAGGGAGATAAGGGTCATGGTGATGACCTTTGATGAGGTGATATTTGACATCGATTTTGATAAATGATTAGATGCAATAAAGTTAGAGATTGACTCGATGCACTTGAATCAAATATGGACCTTAGTGGATCCACCCGAGGGTATAGTATCCATTGGTGTAAATGGATCTATAAAAAAAAAATAGATACTGATTGTAAGGTAGAGAGCTATAAAGCTAGGCTCATGGCAAAAGGTTATAGTCAGCATGAAAGTATTGACTATCAAAAAAATTTTTCGTCCGTAGCCATGCTAAAATCCATCCGCACTCTGTTTACTGTTACAGCTTATTATGATTATGAAATCTAGCAGATAGATATGAAAATTATCTTCCTAAATGGATATCTTGAGAAAGATATATACATGGAGCAGTCTTTAGGTTTAACATTTAGTGATGGTGATCACTGAGTCTGTAAGCTGTAAGGATCTATATACAGATTAAAGCAAACTTCTCGGAGTTGGAACCTTTATTTTGATGAAGCGATCAAATCATTTAATTTCATCAAGAACAAAGAGAAATCTTGTGTATACAAGAGGATCAGTAGGAGTGCAATAACATTCTTTGTATTGTATGTAAATGATATTCTTTTTATTGAGAATGATATTCCCATGTTGACCTCGATCAAAAGATGGTTGTCCAAGAAATTCTCTATGAAAGACCTAGAGGAAGCATCCTATATTCTTGGAACAAAGATCTATAGGGATAGATCTAAAAGGATGCTGGGCCTATCATAAAAGTTGTATATAGAGAAAGTGCTGAAGAAGTTCAGCATGAAAAACTCTAAAAGAGGACTCTTATCTCTTAAGTATGGTATTCATTTTTTCAAGATGATGTGTCCGATCACATCTATGAAAGTATAGTGCATGAGTAGGATTTTTTATGTCTCAGTCATAGAGAGCCTCATGTATGCCATGCTGTGTACTCGACCTGATATTGTCCTTATTGTGAGTGTCATGAGTATGTATCAGTCGAATCTAGATAAGGAGCACTAGATAGCTATGAAGAACATCCTTAAGTACTTGAGAAGAACTAAGAATTTATTTTTGATCTTTGGAGGAGCTTTTGAGTTGTGAGTCGAGAGGTGTACTGATTCAGACTTCATGTTTGATTCTGGTGATAGAAAATCTATGTCAAGATATGTATTCACATGCAATGTAGCACAATCAACTGGAAGAGTTTTAAGCAATCCATCATAGCAGATTTGACCACAGAAGCTGAATATATCGCTACTTCAAATGCTACAAAAGAAGGCTTCTAGTTCAAGAAGTTCATCGTGAAGCTTGGGATAATGACATCGAATGTCATACCACTTTATTGTGACAATAATAGAGCCATAGCACTTGCTAAGGAGCCGAGGTCTCATCAGAAATCAAAGTACATCGAGCAGCGATTCCATATCATACGTGACTACCTCAAAAAAAATATATCGAAGTGCGAAGAGTAGGCTCCATAAACAATATGACAGATCCACTGACAAAGCAATTGAGCCAACCAAAGATGAAAGTCCATCTTGAGAAGATGGGACAGATTAGCAGCCAATTGACTTTAGTTCAAGTGAGAGATTGTTAGATGTATATCTTAGAAGTCAATATGGCTGACACATTGTAATAAGTCTAGGATACAATTTTATCCTTAATACATTGAATTGATCAATAAAAGGGTAAGTTTTATTTTCATTCAAGAGTGATGTATCTTTGAATCATTTATGAAATTAATACTTCGATACGTATTCTCAAAGTGTTGAGAATTAGAGACATGTATAAAATTCTTAAATGCTCCTGATCATAGTATCATTATGAGGATGGTGATCGATCCAGATAAATCGATGCATAGATTGCTTCTTTCGGGATAGATGAGTCTCTGATCTACAGTATAGAGACACTAAACGACGAGTGTAGATAGTTGCTAGAGAACAACTAGTACTAAGCATGACCATACGAGAGATCACTTGGATTTCTAATCAATCATCAGTGATTATCTCGATGCTGTAGTGGTGTGAATGGTCTTTTGACCTGCGATAGTGTTGGAAATTATGTCCCAAAGCCAATCGTCAGTCTGTTGATGATTGTGCTCATAATTATAAAATATATATAAATTTTTATTAATAAAAGTTATTTAGCTTTTTCATCATATTTTGTCTATCTTATTTGAACTCTTGTATTGTGATGAAGTTCTTAAGATTATAATTAATCGACAAAGAAGGATTTGTCGTTTAGTCCATAAAATATGTTCACGACCAAATGATATGCTGTTAATAGGCCAATAGCTATATCAAGTATAGGTCATTGTGTGCCATATGGATTGATTGTCTTCTTAACCAAAGAGTGTGGAGACACTGGTATGGCATACAGATAGAATGTAAGAGTACATTCGTATCGAACGTGATCAATTATGGAGCACTCTGCTATCAAGAGTAGCTTACGAAGGGTATGGGTATAAGTATCTCTCCGATCTGAGATCACTGTGGTGACTTATAAGCAACTAACTGTACTTTAGTACCGGACCATCTAAATTTTTAATTCAGTGATGAAAGATTTCTGAATGCAGTCAAGTACTTAGATGGGATTGATCCTTCTGAATAAGTAAGAGTTAATACATCAGTGTATTTCAATTTAGTAAAACCTTGACCCAAATAATCCATATGATGGATTTGAAGGGTTAAAATATAATATGGTTGACTATATTATGGTTGATAGTTAAACCCTAGATCACCTTGAGCATTTGTATCAAAGGGATGAATTATACGATAACCATATGCCAGTATATTTTAGAATGTTGTTTTGCAATCTTTTAGCCTATCCGGACGTCGGGTTCCATTGCTAGATGGTTACATCGATTAGTATAGAAAGTTATTTCTATGCTATCGGCTTAGGTTCAAATCTATGGGGTCACATACATTAGAAGATTCTATCTGATCGGATGGCTGAGGAGTCTCATTAGATTGGGACTCTCGTGAAGAGTCCCACTGGACTAAGACTCTGTAGAAGAGTCCCACTGAACTGGGACTCTATTATTAATGGAGGATTTATTGATAATTGGATTGCTAATTGACTTAATTTAATTGAGCAAAAGGTTTTGAATCAAGTCTAATTGAATTGGATTCAGTTTGACTTATATTGAGTTTGATTTGATTAAGCCTAATTGCGAAAAAAATTTATTCCTGATTTGATCAGAACTTGGATTCAGTTAATTCTTAATTAGGTTAGGAATTTATTAAAGTGATTGGATTCCTAATTAGATTAGGTTCCTTTCACTCATTGGGTTCAAATCAGATTTGATTTAATTTGAAATCAAATTGGAAATGAAGAGTCCCAGCTAGCAGGGACTCTCTCTCTCTTGCGCACACCCTGGACCCACGCCATTCTTCTCAATGCCAAAAAGGTTTTTGCATGAGATTTTTGGGTGTGAGAAGAGAGAGCATAGATAGGGTGGGCAGCAATCATGATGAGTCATGGTCCTTATCTTCTTCCTAATTTGAATGCAATCTGAATTAAAGATAAGGAGATAAAAAGGAAAGAGATCTGTTATGCTTGGCATGAGAAAGATCTGAATTTTTTCTCATGCCATCACCTATTTTTGAAAAAAATGGGATGCCCCATATAGATATGGCGTGGAGTTTTTGGCACCCCCCTCTTGATCCAAAACCCTAATGCCCAAGTATTTAAAGGGGGTCCAATAGTTGGATGCCCCATTGGTGTTCTTGGCTGAATTTTGTTTCTCCTCCAAAGCTCTCTCCTCTCTCCCCTTCCTCCACAGATTCTTCTTCTCTTATGGAGTGTCCAAGAGATCAAAGGAAGAAGATGTAGATCTGCCTTCAAAGATCCTTGCGAGCTAGTACTCCCGAGGAGCCTGACCAGCATCCATTCTTCGTATGGATGATCTGTAGAGGTCAGACATCTTTATGTGGCTGTGAGCAACCTGAAGAACTCCTTCCCATATGAAATACTTGTGGAGATCAGTAACCCACACTTCGGTAAAGAGTTTTGAACTCGTTAGATTAGTTTTGATAGATCTAAGGGTTAGATCTAGTCTATAGCATCGATTAGATCGATACAGATTTTTTATTTTTAGATCTTAAACTCATATGAAATCATATCATAGATCTTGGCATGGTAGTTTAGATTAGATCTTATGCATGTAAAATAGGTTAAAGTGTTTAATCTTAGAATATCCACTGTGAAAATTTTAAAATTACATGAATAAAACTACCAGTATTTCTTTTAATTGGTATCAGAGTCATTATTCGTTATGATATGATTTCTTATGTAGATAGATCTAATTTCATATTATTTAGATTAGATCTAAATATATTTTATTTTTAAATTTGATTTTTGATCAATTTTGTACATGTTGATAAGATGATTTGAGTAGCAAAGTACTCGAATTGGGTAATCACCAGGTCATCCGATCATAGGAGCAAATAGAGTTACATGACCCTTTCCTTCCATTTAATGGGATGCTCTTATGGCATGTAGGGGTGCCACTGTAAGGTCCCATAAAGAAGAAAGCGAAAAGAAGAATTTACTTTTCAGCAAAATCTTAGATCTTGAAACTCTAGAATTTATTGTATGTGATACAAGTTGTAAAAAAAATAATTACATCTAATCTTAATAATTAAAATTATTTTAATTTAAAATCATAAAAATTTAGATGTGATCTAAAAGATTTTATGATTTAATATAAAAAGTTTGCATGAGAAATAGTTTCAAAACTTAATCTAAACCCATATTGATGCTGAAACTTAATTAAAATTAAGTATAGAATTGATTAGATCAAGAATTGTGATTTAAGATATAATGATATTGTATCAAACATGAGGTATGGGTTAGCTCAACTCAGGTCCTCTTAATTAGGTTTGACCTAACATTAGAATCAAAGAGTTAAAGGATCTTGTAGAGAAATTGATTAAATCTAACCAAATATTGAATTAGATTAAATTAGAATTTCTGTAAAATCAATACAATAGTTGTAGATGGTCAAGTCCATATCTTTGATTAAATCAAATAGATCTTAATTGTGGCTCAGTGGTTGAAACCGAACCATTAGGCTGGTCAAATCGAAAGTAATTAACCAATTGGTGTCTAAGGTAAGTTTGGCATTTCGATCGATGATTTTTAATTGAGAGCGGCTTATTTAATAATTTTGATGGTGTTTAAGGCAAGCTTAGCATACTGTCCCATCGATCTCACTTATCTGACTAATTTGGTAGATTATATCTTGATTACACTGCTAAGTGATTCGAGTTGACCCATGCCATTAAGGTTGATCAGTAGACTGATCTAGGTGCCATTTCAACCAGCATGATCCTAATTTAATTCAATGACTTGGTGAAGTCAGTGAGAGGATTGTGGTTTACTGGTTGATCTCTTTTCTTCTCTTAATTCATTAATTAAATCTTCTAAATTATTAGATCCCTTAAATGAGATAGTTATGGTGATAACTAAATCATAGCCTCCCATTAAGTTGGGTGATAATGGATCCAATAGTATGATCCCAAAGGCCTAGTGCTCATCTGTTATTGAAATTATCATTTATAATATGATGACTCAGTCGAGTCTCTCTAGCAAGTGGTCGGTTAGCCGGTCAATGTCAGGCCTAATCATTTGGTAGTTAGATTCTAAGTATGATCATGTTAATGGTGGGACCTAACCAGGGCTTGCAGAGAAGACCCAAGTTAACTAAAAAATTATCTGGGGCTAAATCAATTACTAAAAATTATTTGGTGAAACAATTGGTTAATGAACCTACCCATAGATGCACATGGATGAGCCGACCAAAGTCAAGCTCATGTGCAATTTGTGTAGATTCTAACTGCTGAGAAATTAAGGTAATTCTTTGAGTTAGAGGTAGAGGCTATCAATTCATATAAAATAGTGGGAGAATGTTCAGACTAAAGTTTATATCTTTAGGCTTAATTAATTCATATACTGATTAGATTTTATTTTATTTTTTTGTATAGTTATGGCCTCAAACTTGTCTTTCTGATCACTGTTTAATAGTGAGAAGTTGATGGGATCAAATTTTGATAGTTGGTATCGAAAACTAAAATCATCCTGGAGCACAAGCAGATCTTGTACATCCTTACAGATCCGACACCTAAGGAGCCTGCTCTTAATACTCATGGTGTGGTTGACACACTTACTTGAAATAGCTCAATGACTACATCATGGCATGTTGCATAATGCAGGTTACCATGAATGTTGAGTTCAATTGAAAATTTGAAAAAGCTCAACCAGAAGACATGCTCAAGTTGTTGAATGAGTCTTTTGGTACTCCCGACGATGTTGAGTGGCATAAGACCAGTTGTACCATTTTCACTACTCGGATGAGGGAGAGAGCATCAATCACCGATCATGTATTGTACATGATCGAACAGATCAAGCGTCTGAGCAAGCTCGGCTTTCCCTTGCACGAACAGCTTCGAAAGGATGCGATCCTGAAATCTCTACCCAAATCCTGAAATGACGAAGCTTGTAGTTAACTACCACGGTCTGTTAGGGTTGTTACAGACTTTTGAAAAAGAACACCAGCTCTACAAGGAGATGGTGAATGTAGTGGGAGGATCTTCTTCGAGTGGGCATCGTACCTTTAAGAAAAGAAAGAAATAAAAAGAATAAAAAGGTATAAAGTACTGGGAGTCAGACCTAGAAGCCCAAGTTTAAGGCTGACAAATTCAGGCAGAGTGCTTCTATTGTAAGAAGTAGGATCACTAGAAGAGAAACTATCCTTAATACATAGCTTCCCTTGACCTGAGTAGGTCGAAGAAGAAGAAGCAATTGGTTGCTGGATAAGGTAATTATATGATAACACCTTGTAACTTCTCAATTTTTGATACAATGATTTGGACATTGGATACTGATAGTTCTATTAACATTTGCAATTTGTTACAGGGACTTCAGATTAGTAGGAGATTTGAAGACGGCGAAAAATTTTTGAACATTAGAGATGGAAGATCAGTTCCAGTTCTAGCTTTAGAAATTATCAAGCTTGTATTCGATTCTTATTCTATTGTTCTTATTGATTGTCATTTCTATCCTAGTTTTTTTTTAATATCATTTCTGTAGGCCTTTTGACCAAAGCAAATTATGAAATTTCAATAAAGAAAAGCTTTTATGATATCATTTGAATGGTGTTATTATTATGCGTGGACAGTTGAACAATGGCATTTATATTGTATCACGACCTAATGTAGTGTACATATCTAATTGTATGTGGATCCATGAGCACAAATGCCAGAGGAGGGTACCACTATTTCATTACATTCATAGATGATCTATCTAGGTATGAGTATGTCTACTTGATGAAATACAAGTCTAAATCGTTTGAAATGTTCAAACAATTCTATAATGAGGTAGAGAAACAAACTGGAAAGAATATTAAAACTCTTCGATCAGATCGAGGAGGTGAATACCTTTCTGATGAATTTTTGACATAACTTGAGGAGAATGGGATTCTTTCTCAATAGACACCTCCTGGAATGTTACAACAAAATGATGTGTCGGAAAGGAGAAATCGAACCCTGTTGGACATGGTTCGATCTATGATGGGCTTTTCTACTTTGCCAATATCCTTTTGGAGATATACACTTAAGTCAGCTTGTTATGTGTTAATAAGGTTCCTAGTAAATCTGTAAGTAAAATACCACATGACATGTGGACGGGACATAAACCAATGCTCTTTCACCTTAGGGTTTGAGGTTGTCCGACTTATGTCAAACATTTAAAAATAGACAAACTCAAAGCCAGGTTTGATAAATATATTTTTATAGGGTATTCCAAAGAAACTAAGGGGTATTATTTCTATCTTACTGATGAACAAAAAGTGTTTGTCAGCATTAAGACAATCTTTTGGAAAAAAAATTTTTTGGGGAAGGGATTAATGCCTCTATGGTTGAACTTGAGAAAGTTCAACAGGTAGAATCGATACAATCTAGTGAACCCACAGAACTGAATTTGATGATGTCAAACTTGAAACCTATTGTAAAGGCACTGTTAAGGAGATCTGATAGAGTATCGCGTCAAACGGATAGATACTATAGTTTCTTGATCTGAAACAGAAATCCTATTGAACTCGATGAGAACAATGAGGATCCGATCACCTATATGGATGCAATATAGAGATCCGACTCTGTTAAATGGTTTGAAGCCATGAAATTCAAAATAGAGTCTGTTGGTGAAGAATTTTGCCGAAGCCGGAGTTGCTGGAGTTGAGATGACCGCGGTCGCCGTCGGGACCTGTAAGGAAAGTCTAAACCGGAGTTGGGGGTACTCCGACAAGACCCTCCGATGCTCAAGTTAGTACTCTGCTTCAATAGAAATGGAGTGCTTGAGTGAGAATTTTAGTAGAGTTTTGAGATAGAGTTTAGAGCTTAGAGAAGAACGTATCTGGGAGTCTCCTTTTTATAGGTGGAGAGCGCAACTGATTGATAGCGACGTTTGTAACCACCTGGTAGTGGGTCGTTCAGAGCCGCACGGAGTTTGTTACGGAGAGTAGTGGCGTTAGGGGTCGTTCAGGGCCACGTGGAGTTTGTTATGGAGAGTGGAGTAGTGTCCGTTGTCACAACTCGTCAGAGAGTGGTGGAGCCACACGGAATCCGTTGCAGAGAGTGGAGTAGGATAGTGGCTGTTGTCGTGACTTGCCAAAGAGTTCGGATCTGTCGGCTAGAGCTCGACTGGGATGTCTGATGGAGCGAAATAGCTCCCTATCCCGTCGATCTAGAAGAAGCTCAAATATTTTCGAGGTTGCTGACGAATCTACTATTATCGGATGCCTCAGGCGCTGATGCTACAGGTGGGAGTCATCTGCTGTAGAAGCTCCGATGGAGACTTTCTGTTGGTGAAGTTCGACAGGAGTCTGATTGCTAGGAAAGTCCATCTGGAATTTGCCTGATGTGAAAGCTCATCAGAAGATTAGCTGCTGGAGAAGTCCAGTTTCATGAAGAATCTGGCGGAGGGTCGGCCGGTGGTGGACCTCGGATGACATTGGGGAGGCTCGACAGACACCGGAGGCGATCGATCATTGTAGAAATTCAGCTGCTAGAGCCCGTCTATTGTAGAAGCTCGTCCGATATCCATCCACTATGGAAGTTCGGACAGAGTCTGGTTCTTATAGAAGGCTGAAAGGAGACTGCTTATTGTAGAAGCTCGGTCGAAGATTGATTGTCGTGGGAGCTCAGAGTAGCGACCCGATCGGTGGATCCTATCCCATTGTAGAAGCTCGTCCGGGATCCATCCACTGTAGGAGCTCGACAGAAGTCTGCCTGTAATGGAAGTTTGAAAAAAAATCATTTACAGTAGAGGCTCGAATGGAATTCGCTTACAATAGATATCCAGAGTGGACCACCTGTAATAGGAGTTCGGCTCCCGCAGGGGCTCGGTTGGAATCCAGAAGGCAGTCGACCACCGTAGAAACTTGGATGGAGTCTGGTTACTATAGAAATCTCACCGTTGGAGAAGCTCGGATATTGATGAAGTTGGAAGAAGTTCGGAGTAGGGTCGTCCGCGGTCAGAAGAAGTCTGGAAGGGATTCGGAGAATAGTTGATCACTGTAGAAGGTCGGCTGATAGTGAAGCCTAGAGAGCCTTTGGAGCGGCCCGGTAGATGAATGGAGAAGCTCATTGTTGGAGAAGTCAGGAAGCTCGGACGGTCGAGGGGGTTCAGAGAGACGCCATACAAGGTCGGAAGCCGAAAAAGTCCTGGAAGGGTCGGACTTTTGCAAACTTCGATCGGGGGGTATTTTATACCCAACACCAGTCCTCCTACTTTGAGTTCGGGTTTCGAATGAAGAAAGTACAGAGAAATTCTCTCGATCGAAGTTGCCCCCTTCAATTTTCGCACTTGATGGTTGTTAGATATTTTGGCACTTGGCGCACTGGTACTGGAGTCTTTTCAAATCAAGGCGATCCGAAAAGATTTTTTTGGAATTCCCGCTGGAGTGCTGCCCCAGGTGCGGTGCAATAATGGTTTTACCAACTATCGGCCACCTCCAGCCGCTTGCTACAGTGAGTGGGCCACGCAACGGTTATAGCCTGGTCAGAGGAGTCCTACAGTCATTATTGCACCAGACCTCGTCGCCTATTTAAACCCGCCTCCCCCCTTCGGGGATCTCACATTGCACGGGAGTTTCTTCGATCCCTCCTTCGTTGCCGATATGGATGCGGACACGGCTTGGATGTCAGCCAAGAGTCTCAAAGCCCACAAGAGGGAAGGCGCTGCAGCTTTCGGGTTGGCGAAGAAGGCGAGGGTAGAAGAGACAGATCCGACCACGTTTCGCCTTGATCGCCTAGAGCCCGCACTTGTGGCACATCTTTGAGCATGAGTACTTCCCGATCCTGCGAAGGGGGGAAGCCAAAGGGGGACTGGAAGAAGAAGTCAGAAAGAAGGGAAAATCCGATCTCAAAAAGAAAGTCATGCCTGCCATCATTGTGAGGCAACGAAAGCCATGGCCAAAAAGGATGATGTCTACATGTACTTTGAAGATAATGCTGGAGTAATTATTAATCCAAAGGGGGGTTAGAAGAAGAAGTCGAGTACTTAAAGTAATCCTCGACGATGGTTGAAATCGAGAGTTCGAAGTCTGATGGTACCGAGCTTCCTTGGAGCTCTTTTGCCTTGTATTCCTTTCCTTTCTTGTTGTTTCTCTTTTTTAGCCTTTAAGGCTTTGTAATATACACTTCACTAATGAAATGAAAAAAAACTTTTCATTATCTTATCCATTCTTGTATTAAATTATTATTTACCGAACTTCTTTTGTCTTCCGTCTTGTTTGGCATTGGCGTTGTTTGTGATTCCTCATCTACTCTTGCTTTGAGTCATTATTTACCGAACTTCTTTTATCATTTGTCTTGTTCGATACCGACGTTGTTTGAAGATTTTCGATCATCGCCGTGTTGATTTGCCTTTTTGGTTCGTGACCGTAGGTCTTTTCGAGGCCATTTGAGTTTGACGCTTCCTCCCGGTGCTCGAGCTTGGAGACCCAAACTTCTCGTTACTTCGAGAAAGTCGATTTCTCCTCGGCCTGTGTCGAGTTCCCTTTTAGTGACTGAGGGTTTTTTGATAGGAGTATCCTTCCTCATTGAGATGAGGTCCCTTGTGTCTTTGATGTAGTTTGTTTTTCACTTATCACTGGTGTAGTTCGTCGCTTTCCCTTTTCATCTCCCCCTCTCTCTTTTTTTTTTGTGTTCGAGTGAGGGTTTTCCCTCTGCTCTTAATGGGGTTGTGAGAGCATAGAGGAGCCATTGAGGAGGCCTTCCTCCTCATCCGATCTTGATCGACTGGGTCTTTGTTTGCGTCAGGATGAGGTTCTCCTCTTATTTCTGACAGTCAATTTCAGCTCATGTTAGGATGAGGTTTTCCTTCTGTTCCTAACTGGGCTGTGGGGGTGCATAAGGGCCGCTGCAAGGGCTTCTCTCCCCATCCGGTCTTTAAGTAACCGACCTTCGACTTTGCTCATGTTTGGACGAGGTTCTCCTCCTGTTCCTAACAAGACTGTGGGGCCACATAAGGGCCATTGCGAGGGCTTCTCCCCCCATTCAGTCTTTAAGTAATCGGGCCTTCGACTTTACTCATGTTAGGATGAGGTTCTCCTCCTGTTCCTAACAAAGCTGTGGGGGCACATAAGGACCATTACGAGGGCCTCTCCCCCCATCCGGTCTTTAAATAATCGGGTCTTCGACTTTGCTCATGTTAGGATGAGGTTTTCCTCATGTTCCTAACAAGGCTGTGGGGGCACATAAGGGCCGCCACAAGGGTCTCTCCCCCCATCCAGTCTTTAAGTAACCGGGCCTTCAACTTTGCTCATGTTAGGACGAGGTTCTCCTCCTATTCCTAACAAGGCTGTGGGGGCACATAAGGGTCGTTGCGAGGGCCTCTCCTTCTGTCCTATCTTTAAGTAACCAGGCCTTCGACTTTGCTCATGTTAGGATGAGATTTTCCTCTGTTTCTAACATGCTTAATTTCGACTGAATGAGGGAGTTACTTCCTGTCGTTATAAGTTTATGCTAAAAGGATAAATATGCAAATATAAAACTTTTATTGAAGGCAAAGTTATTGGTAATACATTCGTAGATTTTTTGAATTCCATGGTCGCGGAAGCTCCACTCCCCCGAGCTCTTTTAGATAGTACGTTCTGGGCTGAACTACCTCCTTGACTTCATACGGGCCTTCCCAGTTCGGAGCAAGTTTCTCTTGATTCTGAGGTTGTGAGACAGCGGCTCGCCGAAGTACCAGATCCCCGCTCTGAAAGCTTTGCTTTTGATCCAGGAATTGTAGTAGCGGGCTACTTTCTGCTTGTAAGCCGCCATCCAAACTTGAGCTGTCTCCCACTTTTCTTCTAACAAGTCGAGGTTGGCCTTGAGATCCTGTGGGTTGCACTGCTCGTCGAATGCCACGACTCGCACTGACGAAAGCTTGAGTTCAATCGGGATCACGGCTTCTGTCTCGAAGGTCAAGGCAAAGGGGGTCTCCCCCGTGGGCAATCTCTGGGTAGTTCGGTATGCCTACAGCACATGATAAAGCTCATCTGCCCAAGTTCCTTTGCTTTTTCAAGTCTCATCTTGATTCCTTGCAACAGAGTCCTGTTAGTCACCTCGCCTTGCCGTTTGCTTGCGGATGGGCTACCGAAGTGAAGTTGTGGGAGATATCTAGGTCCTCACAAAATTCAGCAAACCTTGCTCTAGTAAATTGCCGCCCATTATCAGTAATGAGGATTCTGGGTAGGCCGAATCTACAGACAATTGACTTCTAGACGAAGTCCTGCACTTTAGCTTTTGTGATTTTTGCCAAAAGCTCAGCTTCGATCCACTTGGTGAAATAGTCTATTGCCCCCAGGAGGAACTTTCGCTGCCGGATGCCATGGGAAAAGGTCCAAGGATATCCATCCCCCATTGCACAAACGGCCATAGGGCACTCAATGGTGTAAGTTCAGAGGTAGGTTGCCTCTGGATATTTGCATATCTCTGACACCGATCACACCTTCTGACATATTCGACAGAGTCGTGGTACATGGTAGGTCAGTAATAGCCTTGTCGGAGTAGTTTGTGGGATAAAGATCTGGCCCTCAGGTGACTTCCACAGACTCTCTCATGTACCTCCCTCAAGGCGAAGTTGGCTTCAGAAGGTCGGAGACATTTCAGGAGGAGCAAAGAGTACGATCTCTTGTATAGCTTGCCTTCATAAAGGATATATCGGGAGGCCAGGTTCTTAAGCTTTCGAGCTTCTTTTGCATCAGGAGGAAGAACCCCATCCTTGAGGTATGCAACCAGTGAGTCGATCCAACTGGATTCATGACTGATCTCCATCACAAGCTGTGACTGTGATTCTTCCATACTTGGGCACTTCAGAACTTCGAAGAAGACTTTCTTAGGTAGTTCGGTCAGGGCCAGTGTAGCCAACTTGGAGAGAAGGTCGGCCCTGGTATTTTCTGCTCTTGGGATCTGCCTGATATCAAAGCTGCCGAAGGTAGGGATGATCTCCCTTATCTTTTCTAGATACTTGGCCATACTATCCTCCCGAGCTTCATAATTTCTGCTGACCTGTCCCACTACTAATTGAGAGTCACTGTAGGCTTGAAGCCGATCTACTTCTAACTCTTTGACGATCCTTAGTCCCGCAATCAGAGCTTCATATTCTGCTCCATTATTTATCGCAGGGAATTCAAAGTATAGTGCATACTCCATGATAATTCCATCTGGATTGGCCAAGACTAGGCCCGCACCTGCACCTGACATGTTGGAAGAACCATCCATGTAGAGGGCCCAAAAACCATCAGGGAGATCTGTTCTTTCTTCAGGGGAGTTCGGCTATAGCCCTGGGTTGTCGGCTTCATCTCGTCCAAGTTTGGCCTCTTTTGGGATAGTGCATTCCACCACGAAGTCTGCTAATATCTGGGTTTTTATTGTCGGCCAAGGTCGATAGTCAATGTCGAACTCCGTGAGCTCGACTGCCCACTTCGCTATCCTCCCAAAGGCATCTGCTCAATACAGAACGCCTTGATCGGCTGGTCAGTGAGCAGTATTATGGTGTGTCCTTGAAAGTAAGGTCGGAGCCTTCGAGCTGCAACCAACAAGGTGTAAGTTAGTTTCTTTAACTTAGTATACCTAGTTTCAGCATCTCTCAGTACTCGGCTTATGTAGCAGACCGGCCGTTAAATTTTTACTTCTTCCTTAATCAGAACTGTTGCAAGGGCCACAGGGGAGACCGTCAGGTACAGGAACAACTCCTCTCTAGGCTTGGGCATTGCCAATAGTGGAGATAGCTAAGGTAGTTCTTTAGCTCTTCGAACACTTGCTGACATCCAGAGGTCCAACAGAAGTTCTTCGGCTGCTTGAGAGTCTGAAAGAAAGGCAGGCACCGCTCGGCCAATCTTGAGACGAAGCAATTTAAGGCCGCTACTCTCCCAGTAAGGCGTTGAACTTCCTTTATTGACTTCGGGGTGGTCATTTCCTGGATGGTGCGACTCTTTTTCGAATTTGCTTCGATCCCGTGCCCCGATACCATAAAGTCCAGGAATTTTCCTGAGGTTATTCCTAAAATACACATGGTTGGGTTCAGCTTTATCTTGTATTTTTGGAGGGTGCTGAAGGTCTCCTCAAGGTTGGCGATGTGGTTCATCGAGGATTTACTTTTTATGAGCATATCATCCACATAGACCTCCATGTTGTGACCGATCTGCTCTTTGAAGATCTTGTTTACCAACCGTTGATAGATCGCCCCTGTATTTTTGAGGCCAAAAGGCATGACCCTGTAACAATAAAGGCCACGATTAGTAATAAATGCAGTTTTTTCTTCGTCCTCTGGTGCCATCCGAATTTGATTATAGCCGGAGAACACATCCATGAAAGTGAGAAGCTCGTGGCCCGAGGTTGCATCCACCAATTAGTCGATTCTGGGCAGAGGGTAACTGTCCTTCGGGCAGGCTTTATTCAGCTTTTTGAAGTCTATGCACATCCTCCATTTACCGTTCGCCTTCTTCACCAGGACCACATTGGAAACCCAGCTCGGATAGTTGACCTCTCTGATGAACCCGGCTTTCAGGAGTTTATCAACTTCCTCAGCTATTGCCATCTGCCTTTCCAGTGCATGACTTCGAACTTTTTCCTTCGTTGGCTGATGTTCGAGATCAACAGCCAGACGGTGTTCCATAACTTCAGCATCGATCCCTGGCATGTCCGTCGGAGCCCAAGCAAAAATATCCACATTCTTTTGTAAAAAATTGATAAGCTATGTTCGCACCTCTTTCCCAAGTTAGAGTCGATCTTCACCATGTGCTCTTCATTCCCATCATTCAAAGGAATTGAAACAAGATCTTCAATTGGCTCAGCCCTTTCTTCAGCAAGATCGTCGCGAGTGTCCAATCCATCAACCGGGCAGGGGTTGGACTGTCTCTTTCTCTGAAGGGCTATGTTGTAGCAATGTCTTGCCAGGGCTTGATCTCCTCTGACTTCTCCGACCCCCTAGCTAGTAGAAAATTTTAACTTCAAATGGTAGGTTGATACTACAGCTCGAAGGGCGTTGAGGCTAGGTCGGTCGAGGATTGCGTTGTAGGCAGACGGCGCCCTCACTACTAGGAAATCCACCAGCACTCTAAATTATTTCAGATACTGACCTGCAACTATAGTCAAGGTTATGACTCCCTCCACTGGCACTGCATCGTCAGTAAACCCTATCAACGGGGAGCTAATCGGCCCTAACCGACCATCAGGGATGGATATTTTTGAGAATGCATCGTAAAACAAAATATCAACCGAGCTTCCACTATCAACAAGAATGCGGTGTACATCATAATCAGCAATATTTAAAGAAACTACAACCGCATCATTATGAAAGAATTGGATCTCCCGGGCGTCTTCTTCAGTAAAGGTTATAGATCCTTCAGTTCTTTGCCGCTTGAGCGGTCCGATCGATCCACTGGCCGCTCCCTTCTGGGGCCCTCCAGAGATGGTGTTGATGATCATTTGAGAGAAAGGAGGGTCAGTACAGATGTCCTTACCACAAGCAGGGGGAGCGTGGTGGAGCTCTTCGATCCACCGGTTCATCTCCTGGAGCCTTCGATCCAGGAGGTCCTTTCGACTGTGAGTCTCGAGGGTCTTCTGGCAGAGTAAAGGTAGAGATCCTTCGGGAGTGGAATCATGATCAGACTGAGGGCTCCCCACCCTCGGATTTTCCTTTCCGGGGAAGACAGGGTGATTGGCCCAAGTGGCCCATCCTACTGCCAGATTTTGAAACTTCGATGATGCTCTTTCCAACCACACTGATGCCTGCAGCTGTTGCTGCTGCTGCTACATGGCCTGCACCACTTCGATGAGGCCTCTGACCTGCTGAACCAGTAGGTCGAACTGCTCCATGTCGATCGTCGTTGCCGGAGCTGGAGGAGGAGGAAGAGCCTGGGAAACTGGAGGCAAGGCCGGAGCCTGAGATCTGACCGTAGAGGCTGTGGATCATCTGGTGGATGCCTTTCAGGGAGGCATCAGGTGGAGATCTAGTAGGAGAAGGAGAAGAGGATGTCGGAGAAGATGACCAAAGGTAGTCCCGTTGAGCACTCCTTTAAGAACAAGGGTACTGCGAAGATACAGCCATCCTTCCTCTAGCGCCAATTCTGTTGGTGCAGAATTCTATCGAAGCCAGAGTTGCTGGAGTTGAGATGACCGCGGTCACCGTCGGGACCTGCAAGAAAAGTCTAAACCGGAGTTGGGGGTGCTCCGGCAAGACCCTCCGATGCTCAAGTCAGTACTCTGCTTCAACAGAAATGGAGTGCTCGAGTGGGAATTTTAGTAGAGTTTTGAGATAAAGTTTTGAGCTTAGAGAAGAACGTATCTGGGAGTCCCCTTTTTATAGGCAGAGAGCATAACTGATTGACAGTGACGTCTGTAACCACCTGGTAGTGGGCCGTTCAGAGCCGCACGGAGTTTGTTACGGAGAGTAGTGGCGTCAGGGGTCATTCAGGGCCACATGGAGTTTGTTACGGAGAGTGAATG